>NC_140991.1:97168933-97218933 GCF_052327205.1 Somniosus microcephalus | reverse complement strand
TGATTTCTCTGCCTTCCACTTTTGCTTTTCTCCTTCCTGTCTTTTGTTTCTATCCTTGCTTCCCTTTCCTCGGTCTCCTTGCACAGGTTCCCAACCCCCTGACATTTTAGTTTAAACCCTCCCCAACAGCACTAGCAAACACTCCCCCTAGGACATCTGTTCCGGTCCCGCCCAGGTGCAAACCATCCAGTTTGTGCTGGTCCCACCTCCCCCAGAACCGGTTATAAATAAGTTACAACGTATCGAATTTACACAATTGCAGAATTAAGAATTTAAAAAGGCAAATAACATTACATTAAATTTACACCTCAATTTTAAAACAGAAAAATTATATTTAAATGCCAATTATGAAGATGAAGCACCATAGTAAGGCTATGTTTGGTGAGGCTCCTTTAAAGAAATGTATTAATCTGGTCATTTGATTATGATTTCTTTTAATTCAGCCTAACGTTTGATAAAATGAAGTTGCATACTGGTATTACTTAACTCAGTAACAAAAGATGTCACAAGTCATTCAACCATGTATTGAAAAATATCTTTTAAACTATATTAAGTTGACTTGCTGCCAGAGCTAAAAATGCAGCCATCAGTAAATGGCCCAAACCTATTTTCCTCACATTGTTTGAAGGCTCAGCTATACACACAGAGTTTTATGGTCTGATTATAGGTCTCCAGGCTTAGACAGGTAATCACATTACAACTCTTAGTATGCACAACAGATTCTAGTACAGAAAGTATTGAAATGGTAACTTTAAGATTGACACAAAATTGAAAATTAAATACTAATGTACAGCATAACATGATAGGATTGTGATCTTACTGTCAAGATTTTCTGTTGTTAAAAGCGCTATTTAAAAAAAAAAAATTTTTTAAGGGTATTCCTTGGATGTCCATGTAATATCTGCAGGCAAGGGGACAGGTGCACAACCTGCTCTCCAGCCTCTGCAAAATTCTCATTGGAAACTCCCACGAGCAACTCCACAAGAACAGTCAGTAGAATTGCTAACTGACCATATGACATATCATAGGCATCAACATACCACCCCATGGCATGGCATGGAAGGGGAAGGAAAAGGAAAAAGAACATATAGCACCATATTGCATTATTATGACCCATCAAAGTGCTTCAGGACCAACAAATTATTTTTAAAGTGCAGTCGTCGTTACATAAGCAAACATGGCAACCAAATGTGATTCCAAAATGCCACAACATTACACTGTCCTTTACTAGCAAGACAACATTTTAAAAATAACTTAATTTACTGGTGGTTTACAGGCACATCTGTCAAATATGATAGCACAATAGTTTGATACGTCCTGTGTTTGCCCCTAAGATTTCCTAAGAATCAATAGCCACAACTTATATTTATATAGCATATTTAACACAGTAAAACGTCCCAAGACACTTTACAAGTTATAAAAGAAAATTTGACACCGAGCCACATAAGGAAAAATTAGGGCAGATGACCAAAAGCTTGGTCAAAGAGGTAGGTTTTAAGGAACATCTTAAAGGAGGAGAGAGAAGTAGAGAGATGGAGAGGTTTGGGGATTGAATTCCAGAGCTTAGGGCCTTGGCAACTGAAGGCACGGCCACCAATGATTGAGTGATTATAATCAGAGATGTTCAAAGAGGCCTGAATTAGAAGAGCGCAGATATCTTTGGGGGGGGGGGGGGGCATGGGGGGTGTCTGGGGCTGGAGGAAATTACAAAGATAGGGATGGACGAGGCCATGGAGGGATTTGAAAACAAGGATGAGAATTTTAAAATCGAGGCGTCGTTTAACCTGAAGCCAATGTAGGTCAGCGAGCAAAGGGGGGTGATGGGTGAACGGAACTT
Source organism: Somniosus microcephalus (assembly GCF_052327205.1). NCBI lineage: Eukaryota > Metazoa > Chordata > Chondrichthyes > Squaliformes > Somniosidae > Somniosus > Somniosus microcephalus. Next base: position 97,217,096 of record NC_140991.1, on the reverse strand, counting down.
GGTGCAAGTTAGGACATGGACAGCCAAGATTTGGACGACCTCAAGTTTACGTAGGGTAGAACGTGGGAGGCCAGCCAGGAGTGCATTGGAAATCAAGTATGGAGGTAACAAAGGCATGGATGGGGGTTTCAGCAGCAGATGAGCTGAGGCAGGGGCAGAGTCAGGCAATGTTAATGAGGTGAAAATAGGTGGTCTTAGGTGAGGCGACATTATAAGAACATAAGAATTAGGAGCAGGAGTAGGCCATACAACCCCTCGAGCCTGCTCCGCCATTCAATAAGATCATGGCTGATCTTCGACCTCAACTTCACTTTCCCACACGATCTCCATATCCCTTGATTTCCCCAGAGTCCAAAAATCTATCCATCTCAGCACTGAATATACTCAATGATTCAGCATCCACAGCCCTTTGGGATAGATAATTCCAAAGATTCACAACCCTCCGAGTGAAGAAATTCCTCCTCATCTCAGTCTTAAATGGCCGACCCCTTATCCTGAGACTATGCCCCCTAGTTCTAGACTCTCCAGCCAGGGGAAACAAACTCTCAGGGCTGGATTTTCTCAATGGCGATGAGTTGGAGGCGGGACTGCTGCTTGTCGGGTCTATGTCCCGCCTCCATCATCTTCTGGCCAACTAGCGGGATTTTTCCCTGATTGACCTCGTTAAGCCCGCCCTGCGGGCTCAGCAGGCCGAATTAAGGGGGAAGTCACTGAGGGAGCGCGTCAACGTCTGACGTGCTATCTGTCAAGACTTCTTGAAAGAAGAAATGTCAGCATTTGACAGCTCTGTGAAGCTGTCAAACACTGACATTCTCTGTAGTTTGATGAGTCCTTGTGTTCAGGACTCATCAAACCTTTCAACTTTGTAGATTTCAGTGGCTGTTGGTTCAGAGGATCCAACAGCCAGTCTGTGAAATCGACAAGGAAGATGTCAGGACTCCCGATCCAGGGTGAATGAAGGCTGTAGGCAGAAACCAAGGTAAGTAAACATTTTTTAACACTTAACACTCACCTTACATACTTACCACTCCACACTTGCATCCATCACTCACCTCTACATCTTACTTTCAGGTCCCTCCGACCCCCGCAGACCTTCTTCATGTCTCCTCCAATCCGGCGGGGTTCTCCGAGGTCGGGAAGCCTTCATCTGAGAAGGTAAAATGGCACTAATCCTTTTTTCTGCCCGTTAACTACATGTTAACAGGCAGTTAAAAGGATTTAATCCCTTTCCTACCTCCAAGTGACAGGACCCGAAACAGCACATCTTCCCGCCTCCTGGCAAAAGGGCATGGAGGCAGGATAAGGGCGAGTTTGCCATCCGCCCCCACTTTCTGCTACTTCACCGGCAGTCCCGCCTCCATGCCTGCCTCCTTGGGGCTGAGAAAATCCAGCCCTCAGCATCTACCCCGTCAATCCCCTTCAGAATCGTATATGTTTCAATGAGATCATCTCTCATTCTTCTAAACTCCAGAGAGTATAAGCCCAATCTACTCAATCTCTCCTCATAGGACAACCCTCTCATCCCAGGAATCAATCGAGTGAAACTTTGTTGCACCGCCTCCGAGACAAATATATCCTTCCTTAGAAAAGGAGACCAAAACTGTGCACAGTACTCCAGGTGTGGTCTCACCAAAGCCCTGCACAATTGTAGCAAGACTTTCTTACTCTTATACTCCAACCCCCTTGCAATAAAGGCCAACGTGCCATTTGCCTTCCTTATTGCTTGCTGTACCTGCATGCTAGCTTTCTGTGTTTCCTGTACGAGGACACCTAAATCTCTCTGAACATCAACATTTAATAGTTTTTCACCATTTAAAAAATATTCTGTTTTTCTATTCTTCCTTGAAAGTGAATAACCTCACATTTCCCCACATTATACTCCATCTGTCACTTAATTGCCCACTCACTTAACCTGTCTATATCCCTTTGCAGGCTCTTTGTATCCTCCTCACAGATTGCTTTCCCATCCAGCTTTTTATCATCTGCAAATTTGGATACATTAAATGAAGGGACCGAATGTAAGTCATCAATATAAATTGTAAATACCTGAGGCCCAAGCACTGATCCTTGTGGCATCCCACTAGTTACAGCCTGCCAACCTGAAAATGATCCTTTTATCCTTACTCTCTGTTTTATGTCCATTAACCAATCCGCTATCCATGCTAATATATTACCCCCAACCCCATGAGCCCTTATCTTGCGTAACAACCTTTTATGTGGCACCTTATTGAATGCCTTTTGGAAATCCAAATATACTACATCCACTGGTTCCCTTTATCTACCCTGCTAGTTACATCCTCAAAAGTTCTAATAAATTTGTTAAACACAATTTTCCTTTCACAAAACCATGTTGACTCTGCCTAATCATATTATGATTTTCTAAGTGCCCTGTCACCACTTCCTTAATAATGGATCCCAGCATTTTCTTGACAAATGATGTCAGGCTCACTGACCTGTAGTTCCCTGTTTTCTCTCTCCCTTTTTTGAATAGCGGGGTTACATTTGCTACCTTCCAATCCGCTGGGACCATCCTGGAACCTGGGGGGTGGGGGGGGGGGGAAATTCAGTTGGTTGCACCACCAGTTAGCGCCTTAAGAGGGCGATAAGTGGGGCGCGAAGCGGCTAGCGCCTGGGCGCGGCGAGACCTGCGCCTCTCGCGAAATTGAGCGGACATTTAGCGGCGGCGCTAAACGGCAACGCCCGCTCAGCTGCGCGCGCAGATCCTGACGTCATTTCATGGTGCAACGCCGGTGGGGCGCCCCGAACCGGAAATTCATTGGCGCCCCCCTCCTTTCCGCCTGTCGCTCCCAGCGACTGGTTGACTGGAACGGTTCCCAGTCGCTGGGGGGCACTATTTAAAGGGGGCTCTTCCTGGCTTCTTTCTGGTAGCCATTTTTGGACCACTCCTTCTGTGAGAGAGAGAGATTTGTGAGACAAAGGGAGAGAGCTTTCTGCATTGAGTCAGCGCTCGCAGAGGTACTTTTGGCTTCTGACCAGAACTTTGTAGTTGGTTTGCTTTTTCACCGGCATAACCTTGAGTGGCCACATACTATGGGGGCTGCAATGGGTGGGAACGTTGGGCTTCTCCATTACATTGAGAGGGCTCAGACGCCGAGAGAGTGCCAATCATGGCCAGACGGAGGAGGGCCAACAGGCGTCGGCACACGAGACCTTACCGTCCCAGGGTTTTCTGCCAACAGTTCTCATACCTCAACATGTCTGAGGAGCAGTGTTTTCGGAGGCAGCGATTCAGCAGTGAGGTGGTCACTGAGCTCTGCCACCTGCTTCAGCCAGATCTACAGCCTCAACTGAGGAGCAGGACGTCTCTGTCGGTGGCAGTGAAGGTCACAGTGGCTCTCAACTTCTATGCCACCGGCTCTTTCCAATCCGCTACTGCAGACATTGCCAATATCTCCCAGTTCGCGGTGCATTGCTGCATCCGTCAAGTCATGAATGCCCTCTTTAAAAGGAGACGTCAGTACATTTCCTTCCCCATGACCCCGGACAAGCAGCAAGAGCGCGCAATGGGATTTGCAAGAATAGCGGGCTTCCCCATGGTCCAGGGCGCCATTGACTGCACGCATGTGGCTTTGCGGGCGCCTCAAGAGAATGCCGAGGATTACCGCAACCGGAAGGGGTTCCATTCGTTGAACGTCCAGTTGGTCTGTGACCACAGATAGCTGATAGTCGCTGTCAATGCCCGCTATCCAGGCAGCAGCCACGACGCCTTCATCCTGTGCCAGACCTTTGAGGCCCCGGCTCACCCAGGAGGCTGGCTTCTCGGGGACAAGGGCTATCCTCTGTGCACCGGGCTGATGACCCCGCTCCGTGTGCCCAGCACCCCTGCTGAAGAACGATACAATGAGAGCCATCAAGCGACCAGGAACATCATTGAGCACACAATCGGCGTGCTCAAGCAACGGTTCCGCTGTCTGGACCATTCCGGGGGAGCCCTTCAGTACTCACCTGAGCGAGTCTCCCACTTCGTTGTTGTGTGCTGCATGCTGCAAAACCTGGCAATCCTCAGGACTCAGCCACTGCCACCAGACATTGGAGCACCAGCAGAGGAGGAGGAGGAGGAGCACCAAGACGGGAGGAAGGCACAAAGTGCAAGGGCCGTCCGTCAGCGGCTTATAGCAAGTCGGTTCTAGGCCCCCTCTGAGGGAATGGCTTCTGCCAATCAAAGAACATGAATGCAACCGTGCCGCAACCCCTAAGCCGGTCAAGGCAACAAATAGTTCAAAGAGCAAACATGCACATTCTGAATAAAGACACTTCTTTATTTAACAAACTGTGTGCCCTTCCGGCATGACAAAGTAATAGAGAGAAACCCCCAAAAAGGCAGTCAGACACATAACTGGCTCTCACAACCTGGAGACAATGAACAAAACAGTAACCAAAAAATGACCACGATCCTCGGCCTTCAATAAAACATTTAACAGCATTTTGCCACACCTCCTACTTTTTGCCCTTCGAGGGTGATCTGCCTCGCTTGCGAGATTCGCCCCTTCCCACCCTGCAGGTCCTCCGCAATGGGACCCCAGTGACTGCAGCAAGGCTGGGGAAAGGCTGCTGAGTGTCACAAACTGAGACTGCAGATGCCCTTGAGGGATGGCCTGGACCAGTTCTGGGCCTGGAGGGCCCAGCTGCTGACTGCTCCAACTCTGCATGGGCGGCAGCAGTCTGTCCTACAGGTGGTGGCAGCTGCAGTGGAGAAGTGAAAGTGTTGGCAGCAGGAATGCTGTCATCCTGACAGAGGACAGCAACTCCCTGCTCGGACGACACACTGGCGCTCCCACGGGGCAGCACTGCAGCATGCGGAGCAATCTGCTGAAGCACAGACTGCTGGCCTGCTGCGGCGCGGCGAGGGTCCCGGCGATTCGTGCCCGATCCAGCGAGGGTGGCAGCAGTCAGTGTTCGTGTGGCCTCAATCTGCATCTGCATGAGACCAGCCACTGACTGCATTGCACCACTAAGCACTTGCGTGGCAGCCGCCTGTGCTCCGCCGAAGTCCTGGACACTCCTTGCCAGTGACTCAATGGATTCGGGCATCCTTGCCACTGCAGCCATGAGCTCAGCGTGCCTGTGCTCCGCCTGGGCGCTCATTGCAGTGAGGAGACGCACCTCTTATGTGCTCACTGTAGCAGGACTCGAGGCCAGACTCTCCCTCTGGGGAGAAGGCCGCCGAGCTTCCCTAGCCCCCACCCCCCCGCGTTGCTGCAGCCCGCTGGACCCCGGAGCTTCACCCTCCTCAGACCATTCCCCCCTGCTCCCCTCCAGGGAAAACGTGTCCCCATTATGGCCATGGGCTGCCTCGGCTGAGGGTGGCACTGATGGTCCGGCTTCCTCCTCCTCGTCGCCTTCAGAGTCACTCACAGTGGCAGCTTGAGGGCCCGCCTCCTCACCTGGCAAATCAGCATCTGAAAGCAGGGGAGGTACAAGAGTGGCTTTAGCGTGAGGACAGGGTGGCAGCGAGGGAGGCATGAGTGCTGCAATGCACTGTACTGGTTCGATAGTGGCTAAGGATGCTGGTGTGAGGCACAAGTGGAAGGAGAGAGGTCAAAAAGGTGATGACCTTACCACTGCTGTCCAGAACGGGGTCGGCATCGCCAGTGGCGACGGGGCCAATCATCCGGCCTGCCATAATCCACTGGACTCGCTGCTCCAGATCGGTGAGGGCTTGAAGGTGAGGCCGGCCTCCCCCGGTCCGTTGCTGCTGCCTCCTGTTATGGGCCAGCTTGCCCTGCAAGAGAAAGGATGGGCTCTGAGTACAGTGTGAAGCCCTGATCTTGGCTGCACTGCCTCCCATGGTGGAATAGCCCTTACAGTGTGAAGCCCTGATCTTGGCTGCACTGCCTCCCATGGTCGATTAGCCCTTACAGTGTGTAAAGTGCTGAATGTGCGTGTGAGTTTCATGAAAGACCCATAGGTGTTGGATGAGGGCTGGGCATTGGGGCTTTCAGGACCCTTTGGCCATAAAGTGAGGTGGACATGCAGGGATGAAGAGGATTCTGAAAAGGGTACTCACCCTGACGACCTGAGTGAGGTCGTTGAACTTCTTCCTGCATTGCACAGGGGTCCTAGGCACCATGCTGCTGGAGGTCACTCTGTGAGCCACCTCCCTCCAAGCTTTGCGATAGTCGTTGGGCAGCGGCCTCCTGCCACTGTCCGGGAACAGGATAGATCGCCTGCGCTCCACCGCGCCAACCAGAACCTGCAAGGCCCCCTCGCTGAACCGCTGCGCTCGCTCCCTGGCCCTCTCCATGGTCCTAGGCATAAGAATGTGGCAGCAGGTCTGTCCAGGCCAAGAATCAGGGCTCCGATGCGCAGGGTGTGGCTGCAATCCAAGATCGAACCTCCCCTTTAAGAGCTGACCGGCGCCAGCGTGTCTGCGTGCAATCGCTAACTGGCCGCACCTGCGCTGCGCCCGCCCTCAGTGGTAGCGCCTTACTTCTCAGGCTTAGCGCCTTAAGACAGTTGTGCAGCGCCTGTTTTAGCGCTCCAAGCACCTCCTGGGGTGAAGCAGGTCAATTTAGCAGTAGGTGGTGATAATTTGCACCGGGCGCAAAATTTCACGCCCGCTCGATACTTACGCCCCAAACGGGGCGATACTGAATTTCTCCCCCAGGGACTTTTGGAAGATCACAACCAATGCATCCACTATCTCTGCAGCCACCTCTTTTAAAACCCTACAATGTAGGCCATCACGTCATGGGGATTTGTTGGCTTTTAGTCCCATTAGTTTCACAAGTACTTTTTCCTCTACTGATATTAATTATTTCAAGTTCCTCAATCTCATTAGCCCCTTGGCTCCAGTGCTGTGCTGAGGGAGTGCTGCACTGTTGGAGGTGCCGTGTTTCGGATGAGACGTTAAACCGAGGCCCTGTCTGCTCTCTCAGGTGGACGTAAAAGATCCCATGGCACTATTTCGAAGAAGAGCAGGGGAGTTATCCCCGGTGGCCTGGCCAATAATTATCCCTCAACCAACATAACAAAAACAGATTATCTGATCATTATCACATTGCTGTTTGTGGGAGCTTGCAGTGCGCAGATTGGCTGCCGCGTTTCCCACATTACAACAGTGACTCCACTTTAGAAGTACTTCATTGGCTGTTAAGCGCTTTGAGACGTCCAGTGGTCGGGAAAGGCGCTATATAAATGCAAGGCTTTCTTTCTTTTTGGTTCCCCACTATTTTTATATGCTTTTTGTGTCTTCTACTGTGAAGACAAATACAAAATATTTGTTTGAAGTCTCTTCCATTTCCTTATTCCATATTATAATTTCTCCTGTCTCAGTCTCTAAGGGACTAACACTTACTTTTGCTACTCTCCTCCTTTTTACATACTTGTAGAAGCTCTTACAATTTATTTTTTACAGATCTTGCTAGTTTACCCTCGTATTTCATTTTCATCCTTTTTATCACCGTTTTGGGCATCCTTTGCTGGTTTCTAAAGCTCTCCTAATCCTCAGGCTTAATATTATTCTTTGCAACATTATAAGCCTCTTCTTTTAATCTAATACTATCTTTAACTTCTTTAGTTAGCCACAGATGGATCACTTTTCCCCTGGAGTTTTTAATTCTCAGTGGAATATATATTTGTTGAGAATTTTGGACTATTTCTTTAAATGTTTGCCACTGCTTATCTACTGTCATAACTTTTACTCTAATTTCTCAATCTACCTTAGCCAACTCGCCCCTCAAACCTAAGTAATTGGCTTTATTTAAGTTTAAGACTCCAGTTTCGGACTTAAGTATTTCACTCTCAAACCCAATGTGAAATTCGATCATATTATGATCATTCACCCCAGAGGATCCTTTACTATGAGATGACTAATTAATCCTGTCTCATTACACAATACAAGATCTGAAATAGCCTGTTCCCTGGTTGATTCTACAACATATTGTTCTAGGAAACTGTCTCAAATTTCCTGCCTAAACCTCTCCGCCTCCCTACCTCTCTTTCCTCCTTTAAGATGCTCCTTAAAACCTACCTCTTTGACCAAGCTTTTGGTCACCTGCCCTAATTTCACCTTATGTGGCTCGGTGTCAAATTTTTTGTCTTATAATACTCCTGTGAAGCACCTTCGGACGTGTTACTACGTTAAAGGCGCTATATAAATACAAATTGTTGTTGAATGCATTCCCTGATCTCGTCCTTCAAACTACCTTTGCCAATTTGATTTGCCCAGTCTATATGAAGGTTAAAGTCCCCCACAATTATTGCATAATCTTTGTTACAAGCTCCTATTATTTGCTGATTATTACTCTGTCCAATGGTGTAGCTACTGTTAGGGGGCCTATAAACTACCCCCACCACTGTTTTCTGCCCAGCGTTATTTCTTATCTCCACCCACACTGATTCTACTTCCTGATCTTCTGAGCCAAGATCATTTCTAACTACTGTCCTTATGTCATCCTTCATTATCATGGCTACACACCTCCCCCCTTTTCCATTCAGCCTGTCTTTTTGAAACGTCAAGTACCCTGAAATATTTAGTTCCCAACCTTGGTCACCTTGCAACCACATCTCTGTAATAGCTATTAGATCAAACCCATTTATCTCTATTTGTGCCACTAATTCGTCCATTGTATTACGAATGCTTCATGCATTCAGATAAAGAGCCTTTAATTTTAACTTTTTACCATTATTCCCTTATCTTACCTTATTCACTGATACAATCTTACCGTTAAACTCTCTGTTCCTCCCTGTCACACTCTGCTTATCTTTACCTAAATCGCTACACTGCCCCATTGCCTTGACTTTTCTCTTAAGATTTCTAAATTCCCCCCCTCCCCACTTTTTAGTTTAAAGTCCTATCTACAGCCCTAGTTATTCGATTCGCCAGGACACTGGTCCCAGCCTGGTTTAAGTGGAGTCCGTTCCAACGGAACAGCTCCCTCTTTCCCCAGTACTGGTGCCAGTGCCCCATGAATCGAAACCCCTTCCTTCCACATCACGCTTTGAGCCACGTATTTAACTCTCTGATCTGCATGCCCCTATGCCAATTTGCTCAGGTAACAATCCAGAGATTATTACCTTTGAAGTTCTGCATTTTAATTTGGACCCTAGCTCCTCAAACTCCCTCAGCAGAACCTCATTCCTAGTTCTACCTATGTCATTGGTTCCTACCTGGACCAAGCCAACTGTATCCTCCCCTTCCCACTCCAAATTCTTCTCCAGCCATGAGGATATATCCTTAACCCTGGCATAGGGCAGGCAACACAGCCTTCAGAACTCCCAGTCGCAGCTGCAGAGAACAGTATCTATCCCCCTAACAATACTGTCAGACTTGTGAATGGAGCATTCCCTGCTCCGGTTGGCTCCCCATGGCCCACGTGATCCATGGGGACGCTTCGAACTGCGCCCCTGGGATACGCAAGCACTGCGCACCGGCAGCTGGACCAGGCCCGCTGCAACATTCCTTTTCACTCCCCCCACTTGAATGGCCTCCTGTGCCACAGTGCCAGGGTCAGTTTGCTCATCCATCCTGCAGACTCTGCCCTTGTCCAAACAGGCAGCAAGAACCTCATATCTGCTGGATAAGGGCAAAGGCCGAGGCTCCTCCAACACTGCACCTGGGGTCCCCTTACCTGCCTGAGTCGCATTAACATGCTCCTGTCCCTGACCACTAACAAGACCTGCACTGCTACCTAACCCAAGGGGTGTGACTCCCTCCCGGATCAAAGTGTCCAGGTAACTCGCCCCCCACCCTGATGCCCCACAATGTCTGCACCTCGGACTCCAGCTCAACAACTCTGAGCTGAAGTTCCTCAAGATGCAGACACCGACTGCAGACGTGGTCGTCTGGGATTGTGATGCTCTCCACAAACTCCAAAATGCTGCGGTGTGGTTGCAGCACACTACCTGCACTGCTATGGTTGCAGCACACTACCTGCACTGCTATGGTTGCAGCACACTGCCTGCACTGCTATGGTTGCAGCACACTACCTGCACTGCTATGGTTGCAGCACACTACCTGCACTGCTATCCCTATATAACCTTGTTTTTTTTTATAATTAATTGAAGTTCATGTATTTAATTACTTAGCTTATAGTTTAGTTTTTGTAACTAATTACTAGATCTAGTTTAAGTTATAGGTAGATTAAATTAAATATTTACCTGTAACACAAAGTATTACAAGTATTAGAGGCAAAAAGCAGCACCTCCTCCCCCCTCTGCTACTGACATCCCTACAGAGGTGTTTCCCCCTTAGGTTAAAAAAACCCAGACCCTTCTCACAAGCTTTCTGTCAAGGCAATGGCAAACACCTAGAAATGGCCGTCTACCTGGTAGGTCAGCACAGAATGGATCCCACTGTGTGGGGAAATCTTAGAGGAAAACACAATATACCAATTTAGTGTGCCAATGTTTTCATTAGATGTGCCACTAGACCAATCACTAAATTATTATTTTTTAAATGATAATAACCTCAGCACATTTTGATTCTTGGATGCTGAAGGTTTAATAGAATGCAAGAGTGATCACTGGAGCCATCTGAACTTTAATTGGAGTACTTATAAGGTTACTGGCTAATTATTAATCATTTAGCGTAGCTGCTATTACATATCAAAAGAATGCTCTGGCTAACATTCATCAAGCCCATTTCCATCAAACAAAACAGCATAAACAGAATAAAATCTCTACTATGAACTTGATGCATCTTAAAGTCATTTCAAGCCTAAAATTCTACTTAGGATTCAGATGACCAACATAAACTGTTGAAGCTTTGCAGTTACATGTTAAGGCATCTAATTAAAATTACTGTCTTATTGACACTCTAAAGTATGTATTATTCTCTATTTATTAAATCCCAGGGCTTCTTCCAGTAAAGAGAAAAGAAAGAACTTGCATTTATATAGCACCTTATAAGGATTTTAATTTTCGGGACTTGTCAAAACGACTCACAAGTAATGAATTACTTTTGAAGTGCAAGCACCATTATGGAAACAAATCCAGCAGTCAACTGTGATTCCAAATGCAACACCATAACACTACCTTTAATTAGCAAGCTATTTTTTTTTTTAAATAGTGTGATTTAGCAGTGCTCTAGTAATGCTTCATTGAAATTATAAATATATACTTTTTTGGTATTAGCTACCATTCATTAAATTCTACTTTGATCTCCTAAACTTAGAAAAAACACAACTCACTATCAGCCTGTGTTTAATTTCTCACTCAGGATTGACAACTCATCTGAGGTAATTTTAAATTACTAGTTGATTTCCCATAGCGTTGCACAAGGAGTTAAGGCTCAGTGTAGTCTGTTGGTGATGGTGGTGATGAAAAGGCAATGAAGTGGAGCACAGGAAATAAGGGCGATGGTATGTAAGATGCCATGACAGAAATATAAAAATATTATGTCCACACAAATATTTAAATAGCTAATAATATAAAAAAACCTAAGTTAAAAAATGAAAATATATAAAAAGTCTAAAACAAAAAATGTAAATTATTCCCCCCACACTAAGATATAAAGGGTAGCAAAAATAAAACAAATTAACAGCCAAACATAATATATAAAGGCCCAGAAATTCAGGTCTCCACGGGTGAGTACGCACAGGGCACTCATCTGTAAGCCCAATGGAAATGCCGATTTCCTGCATGCACGGGAAACCGGCACTTCCGTTCCCCTGAAAGCAGGGTTTAAGAGGTCGAACGCGTGTGTGGGAGAGGCTGCGCGTGCGCATCGAACTTCGGGTTTTTTTGTACAGGTTTTCCCGGGAAGGTAAGCCTGCAGAATTTAGAAATGTAAAAAGCAGACGCAAGGCCTGCTTTTTACAAGGTAAGTGGTGAATTAATTAAAATTAAAACATTTTTTTTCCACAGTTTTATTATTTTTAAATACTTTAAAGCAACGCAAGTTTATTTTTAGCCCCGTTAGAAAATAAAATTATTTTTTTCAAAAATTTAAATTATTGTTTAAAATAGTTATTTCATTTAATTTATAGTTTATTTTAAAAATGTGATTTTTTTAAAATTTATTTGAAGATTTAGTGATGTTTTGTAAGAAGAAAGGGCCCGTAGTATTTCTAAGTTTGACAGCACTTCCTGTCAGACTTATGAATGGAGCATTCCCTGCTCTGATTGGCTCCCCATGGCCCACGTGATCCATGGGGACGCTTCGAACTAACTGCGCCCCTGGGATACGCAAGCACTGCGCACCGGCAGCTGGACCAGGCCCCGGATCGGAATTCCACGGGAGCCCACAGCTCAACGGCCGGCGCGCTAGCTAAGTGCAGATCGGGGGCTTGTACCCGCGGGAAGCTCCCGACCCGAATTTCTGGGCCAATAAGCCTATAACCAAAACATTTAATTATTACCCCTACACCAAGATATAAAAAATCTATAATGAATATTTATTATTACTGCCTATACGGAGATACTGAGTCTTCAACAAAAATATAAACATTACCCTTATACCCAAGATATAAAGAAATATTTAAAAAAAGGTTCATCGCATGAATATAAATAAATTATAAACATATATAATATAAATGTATATAAGGAGCCAATACCCAACAACATTGTGGGAGCACCTTCACCACACAAACTACAGTGGTTCAAGGCCCACCAACCTTCTTAAAGGCAACTAGGGATGGGCAATAAATGCCAGCCTTGCCAGCCACACACACATCCCAAGAATAAAAAAAACACAAATATTCCCCATAACAAATAGCATGAAAAGGGTAATTGCTACATTCATATTTTTTGTAAATGGCAGATTTAGTGCCAGAGTATGAGCTGCATGTCAACGGGATTGGGGCTACACATGTAAAATGGCCCTAAAGCAGCCGACCAGTGAACTGCAGGAACAGCCCAGACTGGTCCTAGTGGCTTCCAAATCTGGCAAAAGTGTGCAAGTGGCAGAGAGCGGCAGCTGTCCACTATGGGCCCCCGCACCCCTCCCCCCGAGAACGAGCTGCAAAACCAGCGAGGGCAGGCAGCCAATGAGGAGCAGCATTGAAGAGTGGCCCAACTGCCAGCCTGGGTAAAACTGATGGCTGATGATGGCTGCAAGAGCAAGGGTGAGAGGGTGAATGGGGAAGATAGAGAGAGGGAGGAGAGGTAGGGGAGAGATGAGGATAATATGTGCTTACAGGGCTACTGTATCAGATGTGGGGATCTTTAGTGGATTATGGTTCGGTGGAGGGGCTTGGTTGCATTCTTGTGGATTAGTTGCAGCCATTAAGGGTACATTGCCTTCTTCCTGTGTGCATTTGTTCCCTTCTCTTGCAGTTTCCTCCACCACCACTGGACCTGCTTCCTGCAGTACTTTGGAGTTTCAAGCTTTGCTCATTGATGCTATGGGCTCAAATTTATCAATGGGGACATGATGGAGGCGGGACTCCCACTTTTTGGGTTGTAGTCCCGCCTCCATCGACTTGTGGCCAACCCATGCTATTTGCCCTTGATTGACCTTGTTAAGCCCACCCAGCAGGCTCAGCGGGCCAATTAAGGGACACCTGGTTACTGGTGAAGTCAGTGATTGACATTTAATCTGTCAAGAGCTTTTGACAGATGAAAAATCAGCGTTCGACAGCTCTGTGAAGCTGTCAAACACTGACAATCTGTCTAACTGGAGTCCTTCTACTCAGACTCAGTTAGAGATCTCTCCAGACTAGAAAGCAGAATGCTGCAGATTTTGACAATTCAACGGCCATTCTGCTTTCTGTGCTGGTGAACTGAGGGACTCCCGAGAGCTGAAGGAAGGAAGCCTGCAGGAGAAAGTAAAGGTAAGTAAAACTTATTAAAACACTTTACACTTACCTCACACACTTACCTCTGCACACATGCACCCATCACTCATCTGCACAACGGACATCTCGACCCCTCCAACCCCTTCAGACCGACGGTCCGCCTCGCTAACTTGGCGTGGTTCGGAGCCGTCGGGAAGTCCACACTTCAGGGCTAAAAATAGGGATTAGGCAAAAAACTGCCTGTTAACAGGCAGTTAATTGGCACTAATCCTCTTCCCGCCTCAGGTAGGCGGCTCCCAGCACAGGTTGGGTACCCGCCTCCTGGTACATTGGCACGGAGGCGGGTTAGGGGCGGGATGGGTTCCTGCCCCCCGATTCTGCAATTTTCCCACCACTCCCGCCTCCAAACCTGCCTCCTTGGGGCTTGGAAATTCGAGCCCTGTGTGTCTATGACATGTGGAGTCCATCTCTATTGAACAAGTTCTGCTCAGTTGTACATGTTTTGGATATCCGTTGGCACAATTTGTTTACTTAAAAGATTTAGAGTGAGATTTCTGAGTGTTCAGTAGCTTTAGGCTTTGCTCCATTCTGTCCACTTTGTCACGTAACATTACAATCATAGAACCACCTACTTTTGAAATCTTGAGTACACGCACAATTTTCAATATATAATTGATGAAATAAACAGATTAATGGACCACTGCCAGTAAAGTGTCTTTTATCTTACAAGTAACATTAAAAAAGTAACTTGATTCTTATTTTATCATCCCAAAACAAACCCACAACTTTACCATTCATATGAGACTAGTCTTTGTATAACTAAGGCAGAACAAAATGTCACACCTTAGATTCCAGTTTGAGGATAAGCCACTAATGCTTTATAAAAAAGTTCCAAGGTTAAAAATAAGTTATTTGATATAAATAAGTTACATATTACAGGCTGTACCACAACATTGTGCATTTCTGTAACACCATTAATCATAGAGTCATAGAGTCATAGAGTTTTTCAGCACAGAAAGAGGCCCTTCGGCCCATCGTGTCTGCGCCGCCCATCCCTCCCTGCCCAGTCTAATCCCATTTTCCAGCATTTGGTCCATAGCCTTGTATGCAATGGCATTTCAAGTGCTCATCCAAATGCTTCTTGAATGTTGTGAGGGTTCCTGCCTCTACCACCCTTTCAGGCAGTGAGTTCCAGCTTCCAACCACCCTCTGGGTGAAAAAGTTCCTCCTCAAATCCCCCCTAAATCTCCTGCCCCTTACCCTGAATCTGTGCCCCCTTGTTATTGACCCCCCTACTAAGGGGAAAAGTTCCTCTTTATCTACCCTATCTATGCCCCTCATCATTTTGTACACCTCAATCAGGTCCCCCCTCAGCCTTCTTTGCTCCAAGGAAAACAACCCCAGCCTGTCCAGTCTCTCTTCATAGCTGAGGCGCTCCATCCCAGGTAACATCCTGGTGAATCTTCTCTGCACCCTCTCCAAAGCAATCACATCCTTCCTATAGTGAGGTGACCAGAACTGCACACAGTACTCCAGCTGTGGCCTCACCAGCGTTTTGTACAGCTCCATCATAACCTCCCTGCTCTTATATTCTATGCCTCTGCTAATGAAGGCAAGTATCCCATAAGCCTTTTTAACCACCTTATCTACCTGTTCCGCTGCCTTCAGGGAATTATGTACATGTACACCAAGGTCCCTCTGACCCTCTGTACTTCCTAGGGTCCTACCACTCATTGTGTATTCCCTTGCCTTATTTGTCCGTCCAAAATGCATCACCTCGCACTTTTCCGGGTTAAATTCCATTTGCCACTTTTCCGCCCATCTGACCAACCCGTTAATATTGTCCTGCAGCCTGAGGCTTTCCTCCTCGCAATTTACCACCCCACCAATTTTCGTGTCATCCGCGAACTTACTGATCATACCCTTTACATTCTCATCCAAATCATTAATGTAGATCACAAACAGCAAGGGACCCAGCACCGATCCCTGAGGTACCCCACTGGACACAGGCTTCCAGTCACAAAAGCAACCTTCGACCATCACCCTCTGCCTCCTGCCACTCAGCCAGTTTAGGATCCAACGCGCCAAGGCCCCCTGGATCCCATGGGCTCTTACCTTCTTGACCAGTCTCCTATGCGGGACCTTGTCAAAAGCTTTACTGAAGTCCATGTAAACCACATCCACAGCATTTCCCTCATCCACACACCTAGTCACCCCCTCGAAAAATTCAATCAGATTGGTCAGACATGATTTACCCTTGACAAAGCCATGCTGACTATCCCCGATTAATCCTTGCCTCTCCAAGTGGAGACTAATTTTGTCCCTCAGAATTTTTTCCAATAATTTCCCTACCACAGATGTTAGGCTCACTGGCCTGTAATTCCCTGGTTTATCCCTGCTACCCTTCTTGAATAATGGTACTACATTAGCTGTTCTCCAGTCCTCTGGTACATCCCCTGTGGCCAGAGAGGTTCTGAAAATTTGTGTCAGAGCCCCTGCAATCTCCTCCTTTGCCTCACACAACAGCCTGGGATACATCTCGTCCGGAATTGGGGATTTATCCACTTTTTGGCCTGCTAAAACCGCTAGTACCTCCTCCCTCTCGATGCTAATATGTTCAAGTATGTCACAGTCCCCTTGCCCGACTTCTATATCTACATCGTCTTTCTCCATAGTGAATACTGAGGCAAAAAATTCATTTAAAACCCCACCTACTTCATCTGGCTCTACACACAGCTTGCCACTTTGGTCCCTAATGGGCCCTACCCTTTCCCTGGTTATCCTCTTGCCCTTAATATACTTATAAAACATCTTAGGATTTTCCTTTATTTTGCTCGCCAGTGTTATTTCATGGCCCCTCCTCGCCCTCCTAATTTCCTTTTTAAGTATGCCCCTGCACCTCCTATACTCCTCTAGGGCTTCCACCGTCTTTTGTCTTTTGTAACTGCCAAAAGCCCCCCTTTTTTTCCTAATGCATTTTTGTATATCCCTTGTCATCCAAGGTTCCCTTTGCTTGTTGGTCCCACACTTGACCTTTACAGGAACATGTTGGTGTTGTACTCTCTCTATTTCCCTTCTGAAAGCCTCCCACTGTTTTGATGTGGATTTTCCTATAAGTAGCTGCTCCCAGTCCACTTTTGCCAGATCCTGTCTTATCTTATTAAAATCGGCCTTCCCCCAATTTAGAACCCTGATTTCCGGGCCGTCTTTGTCTTTTTCCATGACCACCTTAAATCTCACCGAATTGTGGTCACTATCGCCAAAATGCTCTCCTACAGGCACTTCCACCACCTGCCCGGCTACATTCCCTAGAATTAGGTCCAGTACCGCCCCCTCTCTTGTAGGACTTTCTACATGTTGGCTCAAAAAGCTTTCCTGGATGCACTTTAAGAATTCTGCTCCCTCCAAGCCTTTCACCCTCTGACTATCCCAATTTATATTGGGGAAGTTGAAATCCCCCACTATTACTACCCTATTATTTTCACACTTTTCTGATATCTGCCTGCATATCTGTTCCTCTATCTCCCCCTGACTGTTTGGGGGCCTATAGTACACTCCCAGCAAGGTGCTTGACCCCTTTTTGTTTTTAAGTTCTACCCATATGGCCTCATTAGAGGAACCCGCTAATATATCATCCCTCCTTACAGCAGTAATAGACTCCTTAATTAATATTGCAACACCCCCTCCCCTTTTACACCCCCCTCTGTCTCGCCTGAAGATTCTATACCCCGGAATATTTAGCTGCCAGTCCTGACCCTCCCTCAACCATGTCTCCGTGATAGCAACAATATCGTACTCCCATGTGTTCAACAACAACTTCAGTTCATCCACCTTATTTGCAAGACTCCTTGCATTAAAATAAATGCCTTCCAGCCCTGCCATATTCCCTTTTGCCTTCACATCTTTGCTCTGCCTTCCCTGCTGACTTGTTTTTTCCTCCTTATTTGGCTGTACATCACCCCCTACTATAGCTCCACTCTGTATCCCATCCCCCTGCCGAATTAGTTTAAACCCCCCCCAGCAGTGCTAGCAAACCTCCCCGCAAGGATATTGGTTCCCCTCTGGTTCAGGTGTAAACCGTCCGACTTGTACAAGTCCCACCTTTCCCAGAAGCAGACCCAGTGATCCAGGAAACTAAAGCCCTCCCTCCTGCACCATCCCTTTAGCCACGCATTCATCTGTTCTATCCTCCTATTCCTATACTCACTAGCACGTGGCACCGGGAGTAATTAATGTTGAAGAACATCCCAAGGTGTTATACAGGTGCAAGGAAAACAGACACCAAGCCAAAGGAGGAGATTAGAGAAGGCTCTTAAGCGGAGGAGGAGAGGAACGTTGAG
Organism: Somniosus microcephalus; assembly: GCF_052327205.1. NCBI lineage: Eukaryota > Metazoa > Chordata > Chondrichthyes > Squaliformes > Somniosidae > Somniosus > Somniosus microcephalus. The sequence continues at coordinate 97,199,056 of NC_140991.1, read as the reverse complement.
TGGTGCAGGGCTTTAAGGAGGGACCTAGGCAGCTGAAGGAACAGTACAAATTGTAGGGCAGAACAGGGGAGCAATGCAGAAGTGGCTGAACAAAGTATGGGGGATAAGAGGGTTTTAGGGCTGAAGCAGACTATACAGATAAGATGGGGTAATGTCATGAAGCGATTTAAACACAAGAATTAAAATGTTACGTTTAAGGTGTTAGGGGAGCAGGAGCTAATGTAGATCAATGAGGAAGGGGATTATGGGCGAGTGTGAATTGGTGGAGGATAGAATATGGGTAGCAGAGAGGATATGACATCTGAAGCTCAGCTTGGGGCTGAACCAGACACCAAGGTTGTGAACATTCTGGTCCAGCCTGAGGCAGAGAGGGCGATGGGAGTCAGTGGCGAAGGCACATAGTTTGTGGTTGGGCTAAAGACAATGGCTTCAGTTTTCCCAATGTTTAGCTGGAGGAAGTTGCTGTTCATCCAAGATTGGATGTCAGACATGTTTTTTTTTAAATTCGTTCATGGGGTGTAGGCGTCGCTAGCAAGGCCAGCATTTATTTACCGCCTTCTCAAGGGCAACTAGAGATGGGCATGAGCCACCTTCTTGAACCGCTGCAGTCCGTGTGGTGAAGGTACTCCCACAGTGCTGTTAGGGAGTGAGTTCCAGGATTTTGATCCAGCGACGATGAAGGAACAGCAATATACTTCCAAGTCAGGATGGTGTGTGACTTGGAGGGGAACTTGGAGGTGGTGGTGTTCCCATGCGCCTGCTGCCCTTGTCCTTCTAGGTGGTAGAGGTTGTGGGTTTGGGAGGTGCTGCCGAAGAAGCCTTGACATCAGAGGCAGTGCAGAGGTTGAGAGAAGTGGTGAAGAGGTTGAGCTGGGTGGTATCAACATACATAGGGAAGCTGAATCCATGGCCCCGATATTTACGGGGAGGCAGGGAGGGTGCAGTAGCATGGAGAAAACCTGGCCAGGCCATGGACGCAGATTCGGCAGGACCTCATTGTAATTTTTTTCTTCCGTTTCCCGCTCAACAGCCATCCAAATTGGCCGGCTGGCTGGTTGCTGGGTGAGAAAACCAGTGGCAGGAGGCTGCAACTGGGGACCCTTGGGGGTGGTCCCCGCCAATCGGGAAGGTGATCGTGGCAGAGGGGAGCGAGAGACTGCAATTGGCAGAAGGGAGGTCAAAGGCTTCCTTGAGAAGCCAGGGGAAGCACTCCTGCTCCTCCTGGCCCACGAGGAGTGCTGTAAAGGCACTTACCTTCTTGACCCTCTCCCACCCTTCGTGCAGGGGTTAGCATAGAGGCCCATTCCTTTGGATCATGTTGCCAAGAGACAGCATTAGGAGCAGGGCAAAGATGGATCCATGGGAAAACCGGACGGTGATGGTGCAGAGATGACAAGAGATGCCATTGCTAGAGGTGGTCTGGTTATGATCAGATAGATAAGCAATGCCAATATGGGTTTGTCGCAGATATCTACTCAGATTCAGTGGCATCAGTCACTGAAGAGGTCTCGTCGCCTGCTTTTAATGGAAATTGACTCCCACTGCCCTCTATCTACTAGCACGGTAGAGGGACCCGAGTGCAACAATTAAACTCTCGTGTTGTGGACCAGATCTCTCTGTCTTACGTACTTGTATTCCTTCAATCTCTGCAAAAGTGGATTGAGTTAACACAAGGCAAGATAACGCTTGGTGTGATTCGTAAGCTTATTCCATGGAACATAGGAACAGGAGTAGGGCATTCAGCCCCTCGAGCCTGTTCTGCCATTCAATTAGATCATGGCTGATCTGTACCTATTTATAGTAGAGGAAGAGGATAGCATGCCAGAAATTCCAAGGAAACTAATACTGAATCAGGGACAGGGACTCAATATAATTAACGTAGGTAAAATAACAAGAATGAAGAAAATAATGGCACTAAAGGGTGACAAATCCCCAGGACCAGATGGTTTCCATCCCATGATTTTAAAGGAAGTAGGTGAGCACATTGCAGATGCCCTAACTATAATCTTCCAAAATTCCCTCAATTCAGGAGCCGTTCCTTTAGATTGGAAAATTGCGCTATTTAAGAATGGCGAGAGGGGGAAACCAGGGAATTATAGACCAGTTAGCCTAACATCTGTTGTCAGGAAACTGCTAGAGTTTATAATTAAGGATAGGGTGACTGAACACCTCGAAAATTTTCAGTTGATCAGAGAGAGCCAGCATGGATTTGTGAAAGGTAGGTCATGCCTGACAAACCTGATTGAATTTTTTGAAGAGGTGACTAAAGTAAAGTAGTGGACAGGGGAATGTCTATGGATGTTATTTATATGGACTTCCAGAAGGCATTTGAGAAAGTCCCACATAAGAGACTGTTAACTAAGGTAGAAGCTCACGGAGTTGAGAGCAAATTGTTGACCTGGTTAGGAAATTAGCTGAGCGGCAGGAGACAGAGAGTAGGGATAATGGGTAGGTACTCTAATTGGCAGGACGTGACTAGTGGTGTCCCGAAGGGATCTGTGTTGGGGCCTCAACTATTAACGACTTAGATGATAGCATAGAAAGTTATTTATAAAAATTTGCCGATGACACAAAGATAGGCGGCAATGTAGGCAGTGTCGACGGAAGCATAAAATTACAAAAGGATATCGATAGATTAAATGAATGGGCAAAACCGTGGCAAATGTATGTCAATGTAGGCAAATGTGAGGGCCACTTTGACCTAAAAAGGATAGAACAGGGTACTTTCTAATTGGTGAAAAGCTAAAAACAGTGGATGACCAAAGAGACTTAGGGGTCTAGGTACATAGATCATTAAAATGTCAAAACTGGTACAGAAAATAATTAAAAAGGCTAATGGAATGCTGGCCTTTATATCTAGAGGACTAGAATACAAGGGGGTAGAAGTTATGCTGAAGCTATACAAAACCCTGGTTAGACCACACCTGGGGTACTGTGAGCAGTTCTGGGCACCACACCATAGGAAGGATATATTGGCCTTGGAGGGAGTGCAGCGTAGATTTACCAGAATGATACCCGAACTTCAGGGGTTAAGTTATGAGGAGAGATTACACAAATTAGGGTTGTATTCCCTGGAATTTAGAAAGTTAAAGGGTGATCTGATTGAAGTTTTCAAGATGTTAAGGGGAACAGATAGGGTAGATGGAGAGAAACTATTTCTGCTGGTTGGGGATTCTAGGACTAGGGGGCATAGTCTAAAAATTAGAGCCAGACTTTTCAGGAGTGAAATTAGGAAACATTTCCACACAAAGGGTGGTAGAAGTTTGGAACTCTCTTCCGCAAACGGCAATTGATGCTAGATCAATTGTTAATTTTAAATCCGAGATTGATAGCTTTTTGTTAACTAAAGATATTAAGGGATATGGGCCAAAGGCGGGTATATGGAGTTAGGTCGCAGATCTGCCATGAACTCATTGAATGCCAGAACAGGCTCAAGAGGCTCAATGGCCTACTCTTGTTCCTACGTACCTCAACCCCATTTACCCGCCTTTGACCAACTTCCCTTGATACCCCTACCTAACAAAAATAAGTGATTTCAGTCTTGAAAACTTCAATTGACCAAGCATCTTCCCCTTTTGGGGGAGAGAATCCAGATTTCTACTGCCCTTTGTACGAAAAAGTGCTTCCTAATTTTGCTCCTGAATGACCAGGCACTAATTTTAAGATTATGCCCTCTTGTTCTGGATTTCCCCACCAGAGGAAATAGATTCTCTGTATCTACCATATCGAATTGTTTCAGCATTTTAAACAGCTGGATTAGATCACCCCTCACTCTTTTATGCACATAGGAAAACAAGCTAAGTTTATGCAACCTGTCCTCATAATTTAACCTTTTAATCCTCAACATCATTCTGTGAATCTGCACTGCATCCCTTTGAAGGTCAATGTATCCTTCCTGAGATGCGGTGCCCAGAACTGAACGCAGGAGTCCAAATGGGGTCTGGCCAAAGGCTTTCTACAACTGAAGAACAACTTTCTCCCCTTTGTATTCCAGTCCCTTTTAAGATATATTCTGCTAAAAAATAAGAACAAACTAAACACTAATGAGACACCATGGATGAATAAAGACTCATGGGAAAAACTGAGGGTAAGGAAAGAGGCTTACACTAAGTACATGGACAGCAGAGGAGAGCATTACATGGGAGAATACGAAGAGACTAGAAGAGAAGTCCAAAAAAAATTAAAAAGGCAAAGAGGAACAATGAAATTAAATTATCAAGGAACAGAAAAAATAGTAAAATATTCTACAGGTACATAAATAAAAAAAGGAAGGTCGGGATGGGAATAGGGCCACTAAGGGACGGTCAGGATAAAATCACAGGCAGCGGTAGCGAAATGGCAGAAATATTAAATAATTATTTTGCTTCAGTATTTACCAGGGAGACGGATCAGGTGGATATGTCATCGGAAGATGAGATTAGAAATGGTACAACTGCATTTAAAATAAAAAGTGGAGAAATATTAAATAAACTAATCAAACTCAGGATAAAACCCCTGGTCTGGATGGATTGCATCTGCGCATTTTAAAAGAATCTAGGGAAGAGATAGAAGAGGCACTATTACAGATATTTAATAATTCATTAGAAAAAGGTGTAGTGCCAGAGGACTGGTGGATAGCTAACATAATACCTATATTTAAGAGGGGAGTTAGAGCATGTCCAGGGAACTATAAACCAGTCAGCTTACCATCGATGGTAGGAAAAATAATGGAGTACCTACTAAATGAGAAAATAGAAGAACATCTAGAAACCAAAAATATAATGAATAGTCAGCATGGATTTCAAAAGGGAAAGTCTTGCTTGACCAACCTCATTGAGTTCTTTGAAGAGGTAACAGAGAGAGTAAACAAGGGTAATGCAGTAGCTGTAATATATCTAGATTTCCAAAAGGCCTTTGATAAGGTACCATGTAATAGACTAATGAATAAGGTCAGAGCGTGCAGAGTCAGAGGACAAGTAGCAGATTGGAGAGCTAGCTGGCTGCAAGACAGAAAGCAAAGAGTAGGGGTAAAGGGTAGCTATTCACAGTAGCAGAAGGTGGGTCCCACAAGGGTCAGTCCTGGGAACACTGGCCCAGAAATTCGGGTCGGGAGCTTCCCGCGGGTGTAAGCCCCCGACCTGCACTTACCTTGCGCGCCGGCCGTTGAGCTGTGGGCTTCCGTGGAAGTCCGATCCTGGGCCTGCTCCAGCTGCCGGCGCGCAGGGCTTGCGTATCCCAGGGGCGCAGTTAGTTCAATGCGTCCCCTGGGATCACGTGGGCCATGGGGAACCAATCAGAGCAGGGAATGCTCCATTCATAAGTCTGACAGGAAGTGCTGTCAAACTTAGAAATACTACGGCCCCAAAACACCACTAAATCTTCAAATAATTTTTTTTTAAACCATCACATTTTTAAAATAAACTATAAATTACATGAAATAACTCTTTTAAACAATAATTTAAATTTTTGACAAAAAAAAATTATTTTCTAACGGGGCTAAAAATAAACTTACCTTGCTTTAAAGTATTTAAAAATAATAAACCTGTGGAAAAAATGTTTTAATTTTAATTAATTCATCACTTACCTTGTAAAAAGCAGGCCTTACGCCTGCTTTTTACATGTCTAACTTCTGGAGACTTACCCTCCCGGGAAAACCTGTATAAAAAAAACGAAGTTCGATGCGCACATGCATCCTCTCCCGCGCACGCGTACGACCTCTGAACCCCTGCTTTCAGGGGAATGGAAGTGCCGGTTTCCCGCTCATGCAGGAAACCGGCACTTCCATTGGGCTTATGGGTGAGTACCCCGTGCGTACTCACCCGTGGAGACCCGAATTTCTGGGCCATTGTTGTTCACAGTTTATATTAACGATTTAAACTTTGGAATCAAAAACACAATTTCTAAATTTGCGGACAACACCAAATTGGGAGGGATAGTCAACACTGAGGAGGACTGCAACAATTTATAGGAAGACCTGAATAAACTCGCAGGATGGGCATATAACTGGCAAATGAATTTCAACATAGCCAAGTGTGAGGTATTACATTTGGGCAAGAAAAATAAGGAGGTCACATATTACTTGGAAAATAAGAATCTAAATGTGGTAAAGGAGCAAAGGGATCTGGAAGTACAAATACACAGATCACTAAAAGTTGCGACACAGGCCAGTAAGGCCATAACAAAAGCAAACCAAGCACGAGGGTTTATTTCTAGGGGGATAGAATTGAAAAGTAGAGAAGTTATACTAAACTTGTATCAAACCTTGGTTAGACCACACTTGTAGAGTACTGTGTACAGTTTTGGTCATCATTATATTATAAAAAGGATATATAGAGGCGCTAGAGAGGGGGCAAAAAATATTTACACGGGTGATACCTGAACTGCGAGGCTATACCTATCACAAAAAAACGAACAGGCTGGTCTCTTTTCTCTTTAGAGGTCTTTAAAATTATGAAAGGTTTTGATAGAGTAGACATAGAGAGAGTGTTTCCACTTGTGAGGAAGAGCAAAACTAGAGGCCATCAATATAAGAGTCACCAAGAAATCAAATAGGGAGTTCAGAAGAAACTTCTTTACCCAGAGAGTGGCGAGAATGCACTACCACAGGGAGTGGTTGAGGCAAATAGTATAGATACATTTAAAGGGATGCTAGATAAGCATATGAGGGAGAAGGGAATAGAGGGTTATACTGATACAGTTAGATGAGGAAGGATGGGAGGAGGCTCGAGTGGAGCATAAACGCCAGCATGGACTGGTTGGGCCGAATGGCATGTTTCTGTGCTATATGTTCTATGTAATTCTATGTATAAAGGACAACATTCCACTAGCCTATTTGATTCCTTTTTGTACCTGGCTTTTAGTGATTTGTGTACATGGACATCTTCATTCTTCATCCACAGTTTCTAGTTTCTCACCATTTAGAAAATATTCTGATTTGTCTTTCTTGGATCCATAGTGGACGACCTTACACTTCCCCACATTGGACTCAATTGGCCAGTTTTGCCCACTCACTTAATCTATGCCCCTTTGCAACTTCCTGCTCCCATCTGCACTATTTACTGTGCCTCCTAACTTAGTATCATCTGCAAAATTGGATATACAACTCCCTGTCCTTCATCTGGATGGAAAAACTGGGTTCCCAAAACAGATCCCTGGGGAACACCACTTTTTACATCCTGCCAATCAGAGTATGTACCCTTTATCCTTACTCTCTGTCTCCTACCTCTCACCAATTTCCAACCCATGTTGCAAGGCTAACCCAATTCGGTGTGCTTTCATTTTGGCTAACAATCTCTTCTGCGGAAGCTTATCAAATGCCTTCTCAAAATCTATTTGAAAACATCCCATATCCATCATGTTAGTGACCTCCTCAAAAAATTCAACTAGATTAGTCAGATATGACTTACCCATCACAAATCCCTGCTGACTGTCTCTGATCAGCTCAAATTTGTCTAAGTGCTCAGTCACTCTGTCCCTAATGACAGATTATATCGAGTTGCATCGAGCCTACAGCACAGAAACAAGCCATTCGGCCCAACTGGTCCAAGCCAGTGTTAATGCTCCAGACGAGCCTACCCCCCACCTCTACTTCATCTAACAATCAGCATATCCTTCTATTCCTTTCTCCCTCATTTGTTTATCTCGCTTCCGCTTGAATGTATCTATGCTATTTGCATCAATTACTCCATGTGGTAGCAAGTTCCACATTCTAATAACTTCCCCGCAACTGACGTTAGGTTGACAGGTCTGTAGAAACCTTGTTTCTCTCTCCTTCCCATCTTTAATACGGAGAGACATTAGCAATTTTCCAATCCAATGGCATAATTCCCATATCAAGAGAGCTCTGGCAGATTATTGGTGAGATTTAAGGTAGTCATGGAAAAGGACAAGGATGGACCGGAAATAAAGGTTCTAAATTGGGGGAAGGCCGATTTTAATATAAGGCAGGATCTGGCCAATGTGGACTGGGATCAGCTACTTGAAGGAAAATCCACATCGGAGCAATGGGAGTCTTTCAGAAAGGAAATTGAGAGAGTACAATGGCAACATATTCCCATAAAGGTCAAAGACCGAATGGATGAACTACAGAAGTTGTTCATCCAAGTTTGGCATAAAAATAAAACAAAAAAGGTGACTCAACCGTGGCTAACAAGGGAAATTAGGGATAGCATAAGATCCAAGCAGAGGACATACAAATTGGCCAGAAAAAGCAATAATCCTGAGGATTGGGAGCAGTTTAGGATTCAACAAAGGAGGACAAAGGGATTAATTAAGAAAGGGAAAATAAAATATGAGAGTAAGCTTTCAGGGAACATAAAAACTGACTGTAAAAGCTTTTATAGATATGTAAAGAGGAAAAGATTGGTGAAGTCAAGCATAGGTCCCTTGCAGTCAGAATCGGGGGAATTTATAATGGGGAGCAAAGAAATGGCAGACCAACTAAATACATATTTTGGTTCTGTCTTCACAAAGGAGGACATAAATAACCTCCCAGAAATACCGCGGAACATAGGGTATGATGAAAGGGTGGAACTGAAAGATATCAGTATTTGTAGGGAAATGGTGTTAGGTAGATTGATGGGACTGAAGGCCGATAAATCCCCAGGGCCTGATAATCTACATCCCAGGGTACTTAAGGAAGTGGCCCTAGAAATAGTAGATGCATTGCTGGTATTCTTCCAGAACTCGATAGACTCTGGAACAGTACCCATGGATTGGAGGGTAGCTAATGTTACCCCACTATTTAAAAAAGAGAGAAAATGGGGAATTACAGACCGGTAAGCCTGACATCAGTAGTGGGGAAAATGCTAGAGTCCATTATAAAAGATGTAATAGCAGAGCACTTGGAAAACAGTGACAGGATCGGACAAAGTCAACATGGATTTATAAAAGGTAAATCATGCTTGACTAATCTACTGGAATTTTTTGAGGATGTAACTGATAAAATAGATAAGGGAGAACCAGTGGATGTGGTGTATTTGGACTTTCAGAAGGCTTTCGATAAGGTCCCGCATAAGAGGTTAGCGTGCAAAATTAAGGCACATGGGATTGGGGGCAAGGTATTGACTTGGATAGAGAACTGGTTGGCGGACAGAAAGCAAAGAGTTGCAATAAACGGGTCGTTTTCCGAGTGGCAGGCAGTGACTAGTGGGGTACCGCAAGGATCGGTCCTAGAACCCCAGCTGTTCACAATACAGGTAGACTGTTCTTTATCCGAAAACCTCGGGACCAGCCGAATTTCGGATTTCGGAAGGTGGGTCGGCGGGGGGGGGGGGGGGGGGGGGTCGGCGGTTGTCGGGGCCGGCGGGGTCGGCGGGGGGTCGTGCGCACGACTTACGCTGACGCTCAGCGTAAGTCGGTGGGGGTCGGGGGGGGGGGGGGGGGGTCCGCGGGGGGGTCGTGTGCACGACTTACCCTTTATCCGAACTTCCGAAACCGGAACCCTCTAAAAACCGAAGGTTTTTTCGTTCAGTGTAAGTCGTACGCACCACTTATGTTCGGCAACCATGGTCAACAAATGAGGTAACATATAGTATAAAGCTAAAAGAGGCATACACAAATGCAAAGAAAAGGAAATCCAGCGGACTGGGAGAGCTATAAAAAGCAGCAAACTGATACAAAGGAAGTATTAAGAGCTGCAATAAGGAATTCTGAAAAAAAACTGCAAGTGATATTAAGGTTAACTAAAAGTTTTTATAAATATATTAAGAGGAAGAGAGTGGCCAAAGGAAATGTGGGCCTGTTAAAGTAGACAGATGCAGGTGGTATTGTTATTGACAGTAAGGAAATGGCAGACTTGTTAACTGAGTACTTTGTAGCTGTCTTCACAATCGAGGAAGTCAAAATACCAAAGGTACAGGGGAAACAAAATAAATCAAGGCGACAAACTTATGGATTTAATGGAGAAAATAATTAGACTTAAGATAGACAAATCTCCAGGACCTGATGGTTTCCACCCTAGGATATTAAAAGAAGTAGGTGAGGAAATTGCAGATACGTTAGTAATAGAGTCATAGAGTTATACAGCACAGAAAGAGGCCCTTCGGCCCATCGCGTCCGCGCCGGCCATCAAGCCCTGTCTAATCCCATTTTCCAGCATTTGGTCCGTAGCCTTGTATGCTATGGCATTTCAAGTGCTCATCCATATGCTTCTTGAATGTTGAGGGTTCCTGCCTCTACCACCCTTTCAGGCAGTGAGTTCCAGATCCCAACCACCCTCTGGGTGAAAAAGTTTTTCCTCAAATCCCCTCTAAACCTCCTGCCCCTTACCTTGAATCTATGCCCCCTAGTTATTGGCCCCTCTACTAAGGGGAAAAGTTCCTTTCTATCCACCCTATCTATGCCCCTCATAATTTTGTATACCTCCATCAGGTCCCCCCTCAGCCTTCTCTGCTCCAAGGAAAACAACCCCAGCCTGTCCAGTCTTTCTTCATAGCTGAAGCGCTCCAGCCCAGGTAACATCCTGGTAAACCTCCTCTGCACCCTCTCCAAAGCAATCACATCCTTCCGATAGTGTGGCGACCAGAACTGCACACAGTACTCCAGCTGTGGGCTTACCAGCGTTTTGTACAGCTCCATCATAACCTCCCTGCTCTTATATTCTATGCCTCGGCTAATGAAGGCAAGTATCCCATATGCCTTTTTAACCACCTTATTATCCACCTGTTCTGCTGCCTTCAGGGATCTATGTACATGCACACCAAGGTCCCTCTGATCCTCTGTCTTTCCTAGGGTCTTACCATTCATTGTGTATTCCCTTGCCTTGTTAGTCCGTCCAAAATGCATCACCTCACACTTTTCAGGGTTAAATTCCATTTGCCACTGTTCCGCCCATCTGACCAACCCATCTATATCGTCCTGTAGCCTGAGGCTTCCCGCCTCGCTATTTACCACCCCACCAAGTTTCGTGTCATCTGTGAACTTACTGATCATACCTTTTACATTCAAATCCAAATCATTAATGTAGACCACAAACAGCAAGGGACCCAGCACTGATCCCTGCAGTACCCCACTGGACACAGGCTTCCAGTCACAAAAACAACCTTCCATAGAAACATAGAAGATAGGAGCAGGAGTAGGCCCTTCGAGCCTGCTCCGCCATTCAATGAGATCATGGCTGATCATCCAAATTCAGTACCCTGTCCCTGCCTTCTCCCCATATCCCTTGATCCCTTTAGCCTCAAGAAATATATCCAACTCTTTCTTGAATATATTTAATGAACTGGCCTCCACCGCCCTCTGTGGCAGAGAATTCCACAGGTTCACCACTCTCTGGGTGAAGAAATTCCTCCTCATTTCAGTCCTAAATGGCTTACCCCTTATGCTTAGACTATGACCCCTGGTTCTGGACTCCCCGGCCATCAGAAACATCCTTTCTGCATCTAGTCTGTCCAGGCCTGATAGAATTTTATAGGTTTCGATGAGATCCCCTCTCAATCTTCTAAACTCCAGTGAGTATAAGCCCAATTGACACAATCTCTCCTCGTACGTCATTCCTGCCATCCCAGGTATCAGCCTGGTGAATCTTCGCTGCACTCCCTCCATGGCAAGAACGTCCTTCCTCAGGTAAGGTGACCAAAACTGCACACAATACTCAACGTGCGGTCTCACCAAGGCCCTGTACAACTGCAGCAAGACATCCTTGTACGCTGGTCTACCAAATAGGCCAAATATACAAAACATTGAATATGAGAGACAACATGGTACAATCACTATAACTTCTTTTACAAAAAAAAGAACATCCATACACTTGGTGTCCTTTATTTAATGTAAAAGCATGACCTCTACCTGACCAAGGCAGAGGATCTTCACTTGCAGCCTGTTACTGCCTGTCTTTTAAAAGCTTTTCCGCCCCCCAAAGAACAGCAGATATCAAAAGAGTTTGTCAACTGCAAGGTGCTCAAAGTCTTTCGGAATGGCCAGATCTTGCTAATGAATTGGCCATTGTTTGGGATCTGTGCACCAACTGCCCATCCCGTATTTTAAACAACTCTCATCTGCCTATGCAGCTGCCAATCAGCATGAGGCTGTCACAAAAAGCTAACACTGATAAGCGGCTTTTGCCTACTTACATATGAAAAATCACCAACGTCCAAGTTTTTTCTTTTGAAAACTGGCCAAAGGATCCCAAACCCCATGACAGTAAGAGTGGAACCAAACAAGGGCAGTCCCATGCTGCTGTTCGAGAGGCAGGAACTTGGCTGAAAAGATTCAAATAGCGTTTTGTGGGAGAGGTGGACACTGATCTTCAAAGCAACACGTTCAAAGGCCTTGGATAAAAAGGTTAGGGAGATAGAACAATATTTAGTGAGAACAGGAGGGCCAGGGATGGGTTTTCTAAGTAACGGTTGACACCGGTTTTAAAAAGGTGGGAGGAGAGAGAACCTTAAAAGGAAATTGGTTAAAATGAGGGCCAGGAAGGGAAGTTGTGTCATTAGTTTAGTGGCAACAGATTTCATAGAGCAGGAGGTATGTTTCATACTTGGAAAGGGTGGAAGGAGATGAGGGGGAAAGTAGAGAGAGATGAGAGTTCAAGGCAAGGGTGGAGACAAAATTGGAAGGAGGTTTTGTTTAATGGGGAAGGGAAGGGAAACAGCAGAGGCAGCTGAAAGGATGGTCTCTATGTTGGATACGAAGAAATCCATGAGCTTGTTAGAGGTAAGCTTGAAGGGGCATGGAAATGGGGTTTAAGGAGGCGATTAGCAGTAGAGAAGAGGAGCCTAGTTCTGTCTTTGCTCTCCAGGATGATCCGAAGGTGATGGCCATTCTGGCAGAGAAAAGCAAGGCCCAATAGAGCATAAAGTGGTTGGGCCAGATTGGACCATGAACAGCTAAGACAGCTGTGTGCCAAATACACACAAGTTTTCAACCTTAAGGAGCAAAGATGGGGACCATAAATTTTTACTGGTGACCAATGCATCAAAGGTGGAATTGAAGATGTGGTTGAGCAAATCAGCAGCTGCAGAAGCATCATAGGTAACGGAGGGCCAAAATCCAAACAACTGGAAGTTTTAAGCAATTTAGGTGAGAATTGTTTTCCATGAGTAGGTGCAGAAGGAAATGGGATTGAAAGGAGATATGGGTGGTGTGGGATACAAGGAAGCGATTGAGACCATGGGACTGGAGAGGCCATGGAGATGGCGAGATCTATATAATCTACATATAGATTGGGCTAACCAAATTAGTAACAATACTGTGGAGGAGGAATTCCTGGAGTGTATACGGGATGGTTTCCTGGACCAATATGTCGAGGAACCAACTAGGGATCAGGCCATCTTAGACTGGGTATTATGCAATGAGAAAGGATTAATTAGCAATCTTGTTGTGCGAGGCCCCTTGGGTCAGAGCGATCATAATATGATCGAATTCTTCATTAAGATGGAGAGTGAAGTAGTTGACTCAGAGACTAAGGTCCTGAATTTAAATAAAGGGAACTATGATGGTATGAGACGCGAGTTGGGTAGGATTGATTGGGTAATGTCACTCAAAGGGTTGACGGTGGATGGGCAATGGCAAACATTCAAAGATCGCATGGATGAACTACAGAATTTGTTTATCCCAGTTTGGCATAAAAATAAATCAAAAAAGGTGACTCAACCGTGGCTAACAAGGGAAATTAGGGATAACATAAGATCCAAAGAGAGTACATATAAATTGGCCAAAAGAAGCAACAAACTTGAGGATTGGGAGCAGTTTAGGATTCAGCAAAGGAGGACAAAGGGATTAATTAAGAGGGGGGAAATAGATTATGAAAGTAAGCTTGCAGGGAACATAAAAACTGACTGTAAAAGCTTTTATATAGATATGTGAAGAGGAAAAGATTGGTGAAGTCAAGTGTAGGTCCCTTACAGTCAGAATCAGGGGAATTTATAATGGGGAACAAAGAAATGGCAGACCAATTAAATACATATTTTGGTTCTGTCTTCACAAAGGAGGACACAAATAACCTCCCACAGATGTCAGGGAACATAGGGACTAATGAGAGGCAGGAACTGAAAGAAATCAGTATTTGTAGGGAAATGGTGTTGGGGAAGTTGATGGGATTGAAGGCCGATAAATCCCCAGGGCCTGATAATCTACATCCTAGGGTACTTAAGGAAGTGGCCCTGGAGATAGTAGATGCATTGCTGGTCATCTTCCAGAACTCGATAGACTCTGGAACAGTAGCCATGGATTGGAGGGTAGCTAATGTTACCCCACTATTCAAAAAAGGTGGTAGAGAAAAAGCGGGGAATTATAGACCGGTAAGCCTGACATCGGTAGTGGGGAAAATGCTAGAGTCCATTATAAAAGATGTAATAGCAGAGCACTTGGAAAGCAGTGACAGGATTGGACAAAGTCAACATGGATTTACAAAAGGTAAATCATGCTTGACTAATCTACTGGAATTTATTGAGGATGTAACTGGTAAAATAGATAAGGGAGAACCAGTGGACGTGGTGTATTTCGACTTTCAGAAGGCTTTCGAAAAGGCCCCGCATAAGAGATTAGCGTGCAAAATTAAGGCACATGGGATTGGGGGCAAGGTAGTGACTTGGATAGAGAACTGCTTGGCAGATAGAAAGCAAAGAGTTGGAATAAACGGGTCTTTTTCCGAGTGGCAGGCAGTGACTAGTGGGGTACCACAAGGATCGGTCCTAGGACCCCAGCTGTTCACAATATATATTAATGATCTAGACGAGGGAATTGGATGTAATCACCTTCTTCTTCTTCTTAGGCAGTCCCTCGGAACCGAGGATGACTTGCTTCCACATTAAAAATGAGTTCGCAGGTGACTGACGAGTCCAATGCAGGACCTACAGTCTCTGTCACAGGTGGGGCAGGCGGTGGTTGAAGGGGCGGGTGGGTGGGGTGCTTGCGTTGACGTGTGCTCCTTGCGCTGGGCTTCCGCTTGCTCCCAGCGAAGAGACTCGAGGTGTTCGGTGCCTTCCTGGATGCTTCTCAAATATCTCCAAATTTGCAGACGACACAAAGCTGGGTGGGAGGGTATGCTGTGAGGAGGAGGTCGTGAAACTCCAGTACGATTGGGACAGGTTGGGTGATTGGGCAGAAACATGGCAAATGCACTATAATGTGGATAAATGTGAGGTTATCTACTTTAGTGGCAAAAACAGGAAGGCAGATTATTATTTGAATGGCAATAGATTGGGAGAAGGGGAAGTGCAAAGAGACCTGGGTGTTCTTGTGCACCAGTCACTGAAGGTAAGCACTCAGGTGCCGCAGGCAGTTAAGAAGGCAAATGGTATGTTGGCCTTCGTAGCAAGAGGGTTCGAGTACAGGAACAAGGATGTCTTGCTGCAGTTGTACAGGGCCTTGGTGAGACCGCACCTTGAGTATTGTGTGCAGTTTTGGTCGCCTTATCTGAGGAAGGATGTTTTTGCCATGGAAGGAGTGCAGCGAAGATTCACCAGGCTGATACCTGGGATGGCAGGAATGACGTATGAGGAGAGATTGTGTCGATTGGGCTTGTACTCGCTGGAGTTTAGAAGATCGAGAGGGGATCTCATCGAAACCTATAAAATTCTGTCAGGCCTGGACAGACTAGATGCAGGAAGGATGTTCCCGATGGCCGGGGAGTCCAGAACCAGGGGTCATAGTCTAAGGATAAGGGGTAAGCCATTTAGGACTGAGATGAGGAGGAATTTCTTCACCCAGAGAGTGGTGAACCTGTGGAATTCTCTGCCAGAGGGCGGTGGAGGCCAGTTCATTAAATATATTCAAGAAGGAGTTGGATATATTTCTTAAAGCTAAAGGGATCAAGGGATATGGGGAGAAGGCAGGGACAGGATACTGAATTTGGATGATCATGGCCTACTCCTGCTCCTATCTTTTATGTTTCTATCAAGGGAATGGACATGGAAGGAGAGGTTTAGAGAGGACAAGGCAAGAGTGAATTGAGAGGAGTGGGTTAAGGGGAGTGGCGATAAGAGATTGAAATTACCTAGGATGAGGAGTCACTTGGTGTAGAGGCTAAGGTTGGCAATAGGGAGGATATCTTGTGGGGAAACTCAAGGTGTGGCTGGTAGAGCCGCGGTAGATAGTGAGAATTTTGACAGCGAGGTGGGGGGTGGGGGGTGGTGGCAGGGAGATGGAGTGAGTTGCACAAAGCAGGAGAAGGTGCCAAATGAGTAAAATGGAGAAGCCCAAGGTGTGATTTGCTGGTAAGAGCCATGTCATCATTGCAGTAGTGTGATGGGCGGTTAAATGGTAGAAGGTTTAGGCAAACAGAGAGACTTTGGTAACAGGTGAGTGAGCAGATATTCTGTAAGAAATTTGGAGAGGGGTAGTGATGGTAGGTACCCCAGCAGAGACCAGGGACCAGTGGCGGATCGGGTGAATGGGACCGGAAAGAGGTTGGTGTGGATTAAAGCTGGGGATGGCAACTGGAGAGAAGGCATGTTTGGAGTAGGGGTCAGATTGTGCAAAATACCCGAGATGAGAGAGATGAAAGATGGCATAGCAGGAAAGGGAAAAAAGAGAGAAGGGCCCTAGAAGGGCTGAAAATAAAACTTAGGTCCTAAGCGGCAGCCAAAAAGAGTACGCAAACAGACACAAAGGAAATATTACATTTGTAAGCCTAAAAACCATCCCTCCCATTCTTCCCACCCCAACCTTTTTAAGGATTCTGAGCCCATTCGCCATCAGCTATAAATACTCCAGGGGGGAAAAATTCAGTTGGTTGTGCCACCCGTTAACGCCTTAAGAGGGCGCTAAGTGAGGCGCAAACCAACTAGCGCCCGGGCACGGCACTGCCCACGCCTCCCATGAAATTCAGCGGGAGGTTAGTGGTGGTGCTAACCGTTAGCGCTGCGCCGCTGGCGATGAAGTCATCGGTGTGCGCAGCACCACGCTCACGCCCCGGCTGTGATCGTCGGGAGCGCCCCCTGATTTACTGCCGGACGCCATGTCCAACAGGGTCAGGGTGGCGTACCTGCGGCCGGGGAGGCACAAATTAAAAGGCGAGGTGCGGGCCGGCCATTTTTGTTGTTGGCTGCCTGCGAGCACCTGCCTGCGCTCCCGTCCCCCGGAACCCCCCCCGCCACCCCCCTTCGCGGAGTGCCAGCTGCGCTCCAAGAGCCCGACACTTCTCTTGGGTGCCGGGCTCTTTTGCCTGCACTCCCGATCCCCGGGGGCCCAGCTGGGCCCCAGGTCGCACTGCACAAGGCCCCTGCCCTTTAAGAAGGGGAGGAAGGCCTGCAATACCGCGGCGCGACAAGAGGGAGGCGGGGCGCCTCCAGTAGCGCCCCGCTTCCCTTTGGGGCGCAACCGACCAATTTCTGGCGCGGGGGCGCTAATTTTTCCGGTAGCGCCCTGGCAAAGTTAGCGCCCCAAATGGGGCTATACTGAATTTCTCCCCCCAGATCTTTCTATGCTTTTAACAACCAGAAACCAAATTTAGGAGATATCCGCACTTGTTATAGATGTCTCCTCTGTGATGCTACATAACCGAAGAGGTTACTGACTCCTTCAATACCGCTCCGTGTTTAGCTAGCTAACAGTCCATACCAGTGTTTCCTAAGCCACCAGAGAAAAAATATCAAGGTGACACTGTTCCTAATCCATATAACATTCTTGCAGAGATCAGCATTCTCATATATGGGCTCTTGGATTTGTGTGTCAGTGCCATACTACAAGTGCAGCAAGTTGGACTTTGCACCCATTAACTATGAATATCAAATTCACAGCTATACTGGTGTCAAGGAAATCAAGTACTTCATGACTAAATTGATTTTTCATGTTTAAATTATGTTAACCACTTTGACTAAAAATATTTGATGCTCATAAAAACCACATTAAAAAACATAGCCAGTAATGAACTGTTAAGAATATAAGAAATAGGAGCAGGAGTAGGCCATTCGTCCCTTCGAGCCTGCTCCGCCATTCAATAAGATCATGGCAGATCTACTTCAACATCACCTTCCCGCACTATCCCCATATCCCTTGGTTCCTTTAGTATCCAAAAAATCTATCGATCTCTGTCTTGAATATACTCAATGACTGAACCTCCACAGCGCCATGGAATAGAGAATTCCAAAGGCTCACAACCCTTTGAGTGAAGAAATTTCTCCTCATCTCAGTCCTAAATGGCCAACCCCTTATTCTGAGACTGTGATCCCTGGTTCTAGACTCCCCAGCCAGGGGAAACATCCTCCCAGCATCTGCACTGTCACACTCTTACGAATTTTATACAATTCAATGAGATCACCTCTCATTCTTCTAATCGCTAGGGAATATAGGCCTAGTCTATTCAATCTGTCCTCATAGGACAATTCCCCCAATTCTAGGAATCAGTCTAGTGAACCTTCCTCTAAGGCAAGTATATCCTTCCTTAGGCAAGAACAAAGCTGTACACAGTACTCCAGGTGTGGTCTCACCAAAGTCCTGTATAACTGCAGTAAGACTTCTTTACTCTTATACTCCAATCCTTTTGTAATAATGGCTAACCTACCATTTGCTTTCCTAATTGCTTGCTGTACTTACATGTTAACGTGCTGTGATTCATGTACAAGGATACCCAGGTCCCTCTGAATACCAACATTTCCCAATCTGTCACCATTTAAAAAATATTCTGCTTTTCTATTTTTCCCACCAAAATGGATAACTTCACATTTCTCTACATTATATTCCAACTGCCATGTTCTTACCCACTCACTTAGCCTATCTATATTCCTTTGCAGCCTCTTTGCGTCCCCCTCACAACTTACTTTCCCACCTAGCTTTGTGTCGTCAGCAAACTTGGATACATTACACTCGGTCCCTTCATCTAAGTCAGTGATATAGATTGTAAATAACTGAGGCCCAGACACTGATCCTTGTGGTACCCCACTAGTTGCAGCCTGCAACCTGAAAATGACCTGTTTATTCTTACTCTATGTTTTCTGTCCTTTAATCAATCCTCAATCCATGCTAATATATTACCCCCAATCCCACAAGCACTAATTTTGTGTAATGACCTCTTGTGTGGCACCTTATCAAATGCTTTTTGAAAATCCAAATACACTACATCCACTGGTCCCCCCTCATCTACCCTGCTAGTTACAACCTCAAAAAACTATCAGATTTGTAAAAAACAATTTCCCTTTCATAAATTTTGACTCTGCCCAATCATTTTATGATTTTCTAAGTGCCCTGTTATCACATCCCTAATAATAGAGTCTAACATTTTCCCTACTACTGATGGTCAGGCTAACTGGTCTATAGTTCCCTGTTTTCTCTCTCCCTCCTTTCTTGAATAGCAGTGTTACATTTGTTACCTTCCAATCTGTGGGGACCATTCTAGAACCAAGGGAATTCTGGAAGATCAAAACCAATGCATCCACTATCTCTGTAGCCATTTCTTTTAAAACCCTAGGATGTAGGTCATCAGGTCCAGGGGATTTGTCGGCTTTTAGTCCCATTAATTTCTCCAGAACTATTTCTTTACAAATACCAATTTCTTTAAGTTCCTCATGCTCACTAGACCCTTGGCGCCCCACGATTTGCAAAATGTTTTTTGTGTCTTCTTCCATGAAAACAGATACAAAATATTTGTTTAATGTCGCTTCCATTTCCTTATTCCCCATTATAATTTCACCCGTCTCTGTCTATAAGGGACCCACGTTTACTTTTGCTGATCTTTCTTTTTACAGACCTATAAAAGCTTTTACAATCTGTTTTTATGTCTCTTGCTAGTTTGCTATTTTCTCTCTCTATCAATTTCTTGGTCCTCCTTTGCTGAATTTTAAAATCCTTCCAATCCTCAGGCCTACTACTCTTTCTGGCAAAATTATAAGCCACTTCCTTTAATCTAATATTATCTTTAACTTTGTAGGAAAGGCTGATATTTAAAGATATTTAGTAGACGAGAATCATATATGTATAACTTCAAGTGTAGCCATTGACCAAATAATATTACCCATAATTACTCCTGGGTAACTAAAAAGCTAAGACTTGTTCAGAATGCAGCTGTGCAGACAGTCAAAAGCAGTTTTGACTAAGCTTTGATAACAAACAGCTACAGGCTGCAAGTGAAGGTCAAATCATAAAATAACATATTATAATGCTGAATAGAACTTAGATTTTGCTTAACAAAACTAACTGCAACAATACTTAAAGGATAATTAGTATAAGGACATAAAATGAGAGAGATCATGGAAGTTAAGGTATTTATCCGATAGATTAAAGTGAGATAGTCTGGATACCTCAAGACAAGTAAAACAGCGCTTATATGGGCCCTTGGTATAAAGGCCTTATACCAGGGAGGCTATGAAATGAAAGAGATATGGTAAATTCCAATGGGATGAAAAACTATAAACAAGATAACAAGGCAGCAGGATAGGGTTGTGGAAATGTACTGGAAAAGGAGTGGTCAGGTTACTAGCCTTAACCTGAGCGACAATGGTATTTTGACCATTAGAACCAATTAAAGAAGGTGATTTTGTTAAAGACCATATATGGACACTGGCCAAACAAACTGTTGATAATGGGTTAAAACTGCGATACTCAAAGAACAGCTTTACATAGAGATTTGCTGCGAGGAAAAGGAACAGACTTACGACTACGTTGCCCGTGTCTGAAAGGCCCCAGAGACCAAGGGCTGCGAGCTATTCATTTTGACTATCGCCTAATGTTGTTAAGTACTGATTACGCTGTAAGCTTAATAAATCTGATCTATTGCTCAAAACTACAGGCTGCTGCCTATTTGTGTCTTGTCCAAGAACTCTGAGAGGTCACTTGACTGACTCACAACTTCTTGTTAGCCACAGTTGGACCACTTTTCCCCATGGGGTTTTTAATTCCTTAAGGGGATATATATTGATTGTGAATTATGAATTATTTCTTTAAATGTTTGCCATTGCTTATCTACTGTCATATCTTTTAATCTAGTTTCCAAATCTACCTTAGCTAACTCGCCGCTCATACCTACAGTTTGCTTTGCTCAGATTTAAGACCCTAGTTTCGCACTTAACTAAATCACTCTCAAACTCAATATAAAATTCTATCATATTGGAATTTATTGGAAAATATTTTGCAAAAAAAATCAGAATACAAGGGTAAAAGATGGACCTCAAACTATCAGTACCATGTAATGGTCTTATGTTACTAATTATTACAAAAAGATGGGATGAACAGATTTACACAATAAAACTAAACTAAATCAGTACAAAGGAACCTCCAAATGTCTCAGCTAGTTTATCTAATGAATAGCTAAGTCAAAAAGGCCAACTTGGCATCAGGTTGATCCTTGATATATATCAAAACATTGTTATGGGCACCACCATTGGCCTCATCAGCCCTTGGCTAGGGAGGGGGGAAAACAGAGAGCTTGCACTACTGATTGCTGTTCAATGTCCCCTCCTGGAAATGCATATGTGGCTGTCACCTTGCTCACTCTGATTCTGCTGCCCTCCAATTCCCGTAACCCATTTCTCCATATAAACTCGCTTACTCATATTCATGGCCACCCTCTCAACTTGCCATCTCGCGTAGTGTCTCTACTCCCATCGCCTCAATCACAAACAAGGCCATATCCGACCAATTCCTTGTATTGTCACCACCCACACCACCCTAAATCCCACTTCCCTGTGTCTGCCCCTAGAAAAAACTATCCCCTAATCACTTACAATTGCACTTTCAATCTCCCAATTGTCGAGCCTTTGGCCCTGCATTCCCCACAATACTTCTGCAGCTGTTGATCTGCTCAACCACTCCCTTACCTCCACCACTGACACCTTTAACCCCAGCAAAACTCTCACTATCTCCCATTGCAGACATTCCCCCAGCAGACCCGTTCTTTGATGTCTCAAGTCCAAGGGTCGCAGACAGTGTATCCAGTTTAGTCATCCATCGCCAGATCTGGCTGGGCCACGTCAAGCACTATCAAGCCTTGCGCTCCTCTAAAACCACTACTTCAAGATTATTCTGGTGAGCAAAGATAATCACTGGCTTCTTTTCTCCACTACCAACCATTTCCTTAAATACCTTTCCCTTGCCACCTCCACCCTCATATCTAACAAGTGTGAGGAGCACAAAGTTGTTTAATCACTAAGATGGAGACCATCTGTTCAGCTGTCCTTGTTGCATCCCCCACTTCTCCTTGCACACCAAGACAAATTTCTCCCAAGCTCCCTCCCTGCCCTAGTCCTGAATCCACATCTTTCTCCAGTTTCTCTCCGATCTCCCCTCATGCCCATGGATTGGAGGATAGCTAATGTAACCCCACTATTTAAAAAGGGTGGTAGAGAAAAAAATGGGGAATTATAGACCGGTAAGGCTGACATCGGTAGTGGGGAAAATGCTACGAGTCCATTATAAAAGATGTAATAGCAGAGCACTTGGAAAACAGTGACAGGATCGGACAAGTCAACATGGATATACAAAAGATAAATCGTGCTTGACTAATCTACTGGAATTTTTTGAGGATGTAACTGGTAGAATAGATAAGGGAGAACCAGTAGATGTAGTGTATTTGGACTTTCAGAAGGCTTTCAATAAGGTCCCGCATAAGAGATTAACGTGTAAAGTTAAAGCACATGGGATTGGGGGTAAGGTACTGTCTTGGATAGAGAACTGGTTGGCAGACAGGAAGCAAAGAGTTGGAATAAACGGGTCTTTTTCTGAGTGGCAGGCAGTGATTAGTGGGGTACCGCAGGGATCGGTGCTAGGACCCCAGTTATTCAAAATATCTATATCTTCTATCTATCTATCTATATCTATATATATATATATATATATAAACGGATCGTTCTGTCTGTCTGTCTGTCTATCTATCTGTCTGTCTGTCCTCACGTGTGCGTCTGTCTGGCTATGCGCTCGAAAGTTATAGGGCGTACCTACGCGTGCGTTACGTCGAAAGAAAGCTTACCGTTCCGAAACGGTCGTAAGCGTATTTACGTTTCGGCTGGACGAAAATCACGCCCGCGGTATCCGAAAAACGTTCAACATTCCGCTCATTAGCATCTCATTATCCGCTCATTAGCGATAGAGTGACCTTGAGGTCGACCAATCGTACGCCGGCTTCCTGGCGCGTGCGGCCGGGCCCTGCTACGGTCGAGTGACGGGACGATTGACCAATCCTACGCTTTGGTGACCTGACGGTCGACCAATCGGTGCGTGTGTGGGCGGGCCTCATCGTTCTGAACCGAGGTGAGTCGCCGCCATCTTGATTCCAAACTTTTCCTTTCTTTTTCCCGCTATCTGCGTCTTAAAAAAAAACGTTGCTTTTAAAACACATATTGTTTTTAAAAAAAGTTAATTACTTTCTAAATCTTTTATCTAATCTCATTAATTTTCCTACCTTTCCCCGTTATTCCAGGTAGGCCTCGAAGCCTCAGCCTCTCCTCCGCACCCACGCCCGAGCTAGGCACCTCCCGGCCCCAGTCAACAAGCGGCCCCCGATCGCCGCCATCTTTGTGAAGGCTGGAGGGGCGGGCCTCAGCCGAGCGCCGCTCCCACCGCCATCTTAGTAAAGGCTGGTGCGGCGGTGGCGGCACGGAGCTCCGCGGAGCAGGTGCGCGGAGGCGTCTAACTCGCGCGCCCCCCCCCCCGCCCACCGCAGTCTGTCTCTCTCTCTCTCTCTCTCTTCCCCGCGCCTCCTGAATGCGCGGGGGAAGAGGCCCGGTGCACCGTGGCCGCTTTCGGAGACTTCAACTCCGTGACAGGTGAGGAGGGTCTTTGTTCACGTTGGGCGGCGGGCGGGTTCCTCGGGTGCTGATCCCTGGCGGTGTGGGGCCGGAGCCTGGCTCTTACCTTGCCCCGGAGAGCGGGCGGACGGCGGGGCCTGGAGTAGCAAATCGGGCACCACGGCAGAAGAAAAACTGAGAGCGACAGAGGTGAACAGACGTCAGAGAGACAGAGAAATAGGGAGGGAGGAGAGGGAGAGGAGCAGGGAAGAGAGAGAGGGTGGGGGGTGGGGGAGGGGAGAGGGGGTGGGGGAGGGGGAGGGGGAGGGGTGCGAGGGAGGGAGAGAGTAAAGCAGGGAGAGACAGGAGGAGAGAGAGAGAGAGAGAGAGAGAGAGAGAGAGAGAGAGCGAGCGTGAGAGGGGGAGGGAGAGTAAAGCAGGGAGAGACAGGGAGGAAGGGAGAGGGTGAGGGAGGGAAAGAGTGAGGGGGTGGGACAGGGAGGGAAAGAGTGAGGGGGTGGGACAGGGAGGGAGAGCTTACCTTCTTCCTTCCTTCGCAGGGGTCCATCGGGCCACATTCCCCCCCAGTCGCACTCTCTCTTCCCCCCCAGTCGCACTCTCTCTTCCCCCCGAGTCGCTCTCTCTCTTCCCCCCCAGTCGCTCTCTCTCTTCCCCCCCAGTCGCTCTCTCTCTTCCCCCCCAGTCGCTCTCTCTCTTCCCCCCAAGTCGCTCTCTCTCTTCCCGCAGTCGCTCTCTCTCTTCCCCCAGTCGCTCTCTCTCTTCCCCCAGTCGCTCTCTCTCTTCCCCCAGTCGCTCTCTCTCTTCCCCCCCCCCAGTCGCTCTCTCTCTTCCCCCCCCAGTCGCTCTCTCTCTTCCCCCCCAGTCGCTCTCTCTCTTCCCCCCCCCCAGTCGCTCGCTCTCGTCCCCCCAGTCGCTCGCTCTCTTCCCCCCAGTCGCTCACTCTCTTCCCCCCGTCGCTCGCTCTCTTCCCCCCAGTCGCTCGCTCTCTCTCTTCCAACAACAACATGCCCTCGAAAAAGCCTCGGCACCGCCGGGCACTCCAGGGGCCCCGCGTTGCCAGGGCTGTTTTGGGCCGGGCGGTTTAAATCGAGTCCCAAGCTTTGGGGCCTGTCTGTCTGTCCCTCTGTGAATCTGCTGCCGGGCAACATTTTAAATCGAGTCCCAGGCTTTTGGGCCCTGTCTCTGTGTATCTGCTGCCGGGCAACATTTTAAATAGAGGCCGAGGCTTTCGGGCCTGTCTCTGTCAATCTGCTGCCGGGCAACATTTCTACCTTTTAATACCTTCAAAGATGAAAGTGAAAGTACTTATAAAACGTTTTTGGTAAATCTTATGTTATTTTTTAAAGAGATACGAACTTTTTCTAAGCTGGATTAGCAGATTTTGAGCTGGAAGTAAATGGGGTTTTTAGCTTGAGGCAATGGCTGCCAGATCCCCGAGATGAAAACGATTACTCCAACCCACACACACACCGATTGGCCAACCATCAGGCAACTGAACTGTAGGATTGGTCAATCATGACGGCACAGGATTGGTGGAACCTTGACGTCAGTCACTCAATGCTAATTAGCAGATAATGAGTGGAATTTTGAAGGTTTTTTGCATAAGGCACGAACAATTTTCGTCCGACCAAAAAGTAAATATGCTTACGACCGTCCCGGAGCGGTAAGCTTTCTTTGGAGGTAACGCGCGCTGCGGGTACGCTCTATAACTTTCGAGCGTATAGCCGGACAGACGAAACGTACGGAACCGCATGGACAGGGGGGGGAAGAGAGCGCGCGACTGGGGGGGGGAAGAGATGCGCGCGACTGGGGGGGGAAGAGAGCGCGCGACTGGGGGGGGGGGGGAAGAAGAGAGCGCGCGACTGGGGGGGGGGGGGAAGAGAGCGCGCGACTGGGGGGAAGAGAGCGCGCGACTGGGGGGGGAAGAGAGCGCGCGACTGGGGGGGAAGAGAGCGCGCGACTGGGGGGGAAGAGAGCGCGCGACTGGGGGGGAAGAGAGCGCGCGACTGGGGGGGAAGAGAGCGCGCGACTGGGGGGGAAGAAGAGCGCGCGACTGGGGGGGAAGAGAGCGCGCGACTGGGGGGAAGAGAGCGCGCGACTGGGGGGGAAGAGAGCGCGCGACTGGGGAGGGCGAAGAGAGCGCGCGACTGGGGGGGAAGAGAGCGCGCGACTGGGGGGGAAGAGAGCGCGCGACTGGGGGGGAAGAGAGCGCGCGACTGGGGGGGAAGAGAGCGCGCGACTGGGGGGAAGAGAGCGCGCGACTGGGGGGGAAGAGAGCGCGCGACTGGGGGGGGAAGAGAGCGCGCGACTGGGGGGGAAGAGCGCGCGCGACTGGGGGGGAAGAGAGCGCGCGACTGGGGGGGAAGAGAGAGCGCGCGACTGGGGGGGAAGAGAGCGCGCGACTGGGGGGGAAGAGAGCTGCGCGACTGGGGGGGAAGAGAGCGCGCGACTGGGGGGGAAGAGAGCGCGCGACTGGGGGGGAAGAGAGCGCGCGACTGGGGGGGAAGAGAGCGCGCGACTGGGGGGGAAGAGAGCGCGCGACTGGGGGGGAAGAGAGCGCGCGACTGGGGGGGAAGAGAGGCGCGCGACTGGGGGGGGAAGAGAGCGCGCGACTGGGGGGGAAGAGAGCGCGCGACTGGGGGGGAAGAGAGCGCGCGACTGGGGGGGAAGAGAGAGCGCGCGACTGGGGGGGAAGAGAGCGCGCGACTGGGGGGGAAGAGAGCGCGCGACTGGGGGGAAGAGAGCGCGCGACTGGGGGGGAAGAGAGCGCGCGACTGGGGGGGAAGAGAGCGCGCGACTGGGGGGGGAAGAGAGCGCGCGACTGGGGGGGAAGAGAGCGCGCGACTGGGGGGGAAGCGGGAAGAGCGCGCGACTGGGGGGGAAGAGAGCGCGCGACTGGGGGGGAAGAGAGCGCGCGACTGGGGGGGAAGAGAGCGCGCGACTGGGGGGGAAGAGAGCGCGCGACTGGGGGGGAAGAGAGCGCGCGACTGGGGGGAAGAGAGCGCGCGACTGGGGGGAAGAGAGCGCGCGACTGGGGGGAAGAGAGCGCGCGACTGGGGGGGAAGAGAGCGCGCGACTGGGGGGGAAGAGAGCGCGCGACTGGGGGGAAGAGAGCGCGCGACTGGGGGGGAAGAGAGCGCGCGACTGGGGGGGAAGAGAGCGCGCGACTGGGGGGGAAGAGAGCGCGCGACTGGGGGGGAAGAGAGCGCGCGACTGGGGGGGAAGAGAGCGCGCGACTGGGGGGGAAGAGAGAGCGCCTGCGACTGGGGGGGAAGAGAGCGCGCGACTGGGGGGGAAGAGAGCGCGCGACTGGGGGGAAGAGAGCGCGCGACTGGGGGGGAAGAGATGCGCGCGACTGGGGGGGAAGAGAGCGCGCGACTGGGGGGAAGAGAGCGCGCGACTGGGGGAAGAGAGCGCGCGACTGGGGGGGAAGAGAGCGCGCGACTGGGGGGGAAGAGAGCGCCGCGACTGGGGGGAAGAGAGCGCGCGCGACTGGGGGGGAAGAGAGCGCGCGACTGGGGGGAAGAGAGCGCGCGACTGGGGGGGAAGAGAGCGCGCGACTGGGGGGGAAGAGAGCGCGCGACTGGGGGAAGAGAGCGCGCGACTGGGGGG
Source organism: Somniosus microcephalus (assembly GCF_052327205.1). Classification (NCBI taxonomy): domain Eukaryota; kingdom Metazoa; phylum Chordata; class Chondrichthyes; order Squaliformes; family Somniosidae; genus Somniosus; species Somniosus microcephalus. The sequence goes on along the minus strand of NC_140991.1, from coordinate 97,171,844 downwards.
GAAGAGAGCGCGCGACTGGGGGGGAAGAGAGCGCGCGACTGGGGGGGAAGAGAGCGCGCGACTGGGGGGGAAGAGAGCGCGCGACTGGGGGGGAAGAGAGCGCGCGACTGGGGGGGAAGAGAGCGCGCGACTGGGGGGGAAGAGAGCGCGCGACTGGGGGGGAAGAGAGCGCGCGACTGGGGGGGAAGAGAGCGCGCGACTGGGGGGGAAGAGAGCGCGCGACTGGGGGGGAAGAGATGCGCGCGACTGGGGGGGAAGAGAGCGCGCGACTGGGGGGGAAGAGAGCGCGCGACTGGGGGGGAAGAGAGCGCGCGACTGGGGGGGAAGAGAGCGCGCGACTGGGGGGAAGAGAGCGCGCGACTGGGGGGGAAGAGAGCGCGCGACTGGGGGGGAAGAGAGCGCGCGACTGGGGGGGAAGAGAGCGCGCGACTGGGGGGGAAGAGAGCGCGCGACTGGGGGGGAAGAGAGCGCGCGACTGGGGGGGAAGAGAGCGCGCGACTGGGGGGGAAGAGAGCGCGCGACTGGGGGGGAAGAGAGCGCGCGACTGGGGGGGAAGAGAGCGCGCGACTGGGGGGGAAGAGAGCGCGCGACTGGGGGGGAAGAGAGCGCGCGACTGGGGGGGAAGAGAGCGCGCGACTGGGGGGGGAAGAGAGCGCGCGACTGGGGGGGAAGAGAGCGCAGCGACTGGGGGGGAAGAGAGCGCGCGACTGGGGGGGAAGAGAGCGCGCGACTGGGGGGGGAAGAGAGCGCGCGACTGGGGGGGAAGAGAGCGCGCGACTGGGGGGGAAGAGAGCGCGCGACTGGGGGGGAAGAGAGCGCGCGACTGGGGGGAAGAGAGCGCGCGACTGGGGGGGAAGAGAGCGCGCGACTGGGGGGAAGAGAGCGCGCGACTGGGGGGGAAGAGAGCGCGCGACTGGGGGGGAAGAGAGCGCGCGACTGGGGGGGAAGAGAGCGCGCGACTGGGGGGGGAAGAGAGCGCGCGACTGGGGGGGAAGAGAGCGCGCGACTGGGGGGAAGAGAGCGCGCGACTGGGGGGAGAGAAGCGCGCGACTGGGGGGAAGAGAGAGCGCAGCGACTGGGGGGGAAGAGACGCGCGCGACTGGGGGGGAAGAGAGCGCGCGACTGGGGGGGAAGAGAGCGCCGCGACTGGGGGGGAAGAGAGCGCGCGACTGGGGGGGAAGAGAGCGCCAGCGACTGGGGGGAAGAGAGCGCGCGACTGGGGGGGAGAGCCGAGAGCGCGACTGGGGGGAAAGAGAGCGCGTCAGCGACTGGGGGGAAGAGAGTGGGGGGGAAGAGAGCGCGCGACTGGGGGGGAAGAGAGCGCGCGACTGGGGGGGAAGAGAGCGCGCGACTGGGGGGGAAGAGAGCGCGCGACTGGGGGGGAAGAGAGCGCGCGACTGGGGGGGAAGAGAGCGCGCGACTGGGGGGGAAGAGAGCGCGCGACTGGGGGGGAAGAGAGCGCGCGACTGGGGGGGAAGAGAGCGCGCGACTGGGGGGGAAGAGAGCGCGCGACTGGGGGGGAAGAGAGCGCGCGACTGGGGGGGAAGAGAGCGCGCGACTGGGGGGGAAGAGAGCGCGCGACTGGGGGGGAAGAGAGCGCGCGACTGGGGGGGAAGAGAGCGCGCGACTGGGGGGGAAGAGAGCGCGCGACTGGGGGGGAAGAGAGCGCGCGACTGGGGGGGAAGAGAGCGCGCGACTGGGGGGGAAGAGAGCGCGCGACTGGGGGGGAAGAGAGCGCGCGACTGGGGGGGAAGAGAGCGCGCGACTGGGGGGGAAGAGAGCGCGCGACTGGGGGGGAAGAGAGCGCGCGACTGGGGGGGAAGAGAGCGCGCGACTGGGGGGGAAGAGAGCGCGCGACTGGGGGGGAAGAGAGCGCGCGACTGGGGGGGAAGAGAGCGCGCGACTGGGGGGGAAGAGAGCGCGCGACTGGGGGGGAAGAGAGCGCGCGACTGGGGGGGAAGAGAGCGCGCGACTGGGGGGGAAGAGAGCGCGCGACTGGGGGGGAAGAGAGCGCGCGACTGGGGGGGAAGAGAGCGCGCGACTGGGGGGGAAGAGAGCGCGCGACTGGGGGGGAAGAGAGCGCGCGACTGGGGGGGAAGAGAGCGCGCGACTGGGGGGGAAGAGAGCGCGCGACTGGGGGGGAAGAGAGCGCGCGACTGGGGGGGAAGAGAGCGCGCGACTGGGGGGGAAGAGAGCGCGCGACTGGGGGGGAAGAGAGCGCGCGACTGGGGGGGAAGAGAGCGCGCGACTGGGGGGGAAGAGAGCGCGCGACTGGGGGGGAAGAGAGCGCGCGACTGGGGGGGAAGAGAGCGCGCGACTGGGGGGGAAGAGAGCGCGCGACTGGGGGGGAAGAGAGCGCGCGACTGGGGGGGAAGAGAGCGCGCGACTGGGGGGGAAGAGAGCGCGCGACTGGGGGGGAAGAGAGCGCGCGACTGGGGGGGAAGAGAGCGCGCGACTGGGGGGGAAGAGAGCGCGCGACTGGGGGGGAAGAGAGCGCGCGACTGGGGGGGAAGAGAGCGCGCGACTGGGGGGGAAGAGAGCGCGCGACTGGGGGGGAAGAGAGCGCGCGACTGGGGGGGAAGAGAGCGCGCGACTGGGGGGGAAGAGAGCGCGCGACTGGGGGGGAAGAGAGCGCGCGACTGGGGGGGAAGAGAGCGCGCGACTGGGGGGGAAGAGAGCGCGCGACTGGGGGGGAAGAGAGCGCGCGACTGGGGGGGAAGAGAGCGCGCGACTGGGGGGGAAGAGAGCGCGCGACTGGGGGGGAAGAGAGCGCGCGACTGGGGGGGAAGAGAGCGCGCGACTGGGGGGGAAGAGAGCGCGCGACTGGGGGGGAAGAGAGCGCGCGACTGGGGGGGAAGAGAGCGCGCGACTGGGGGGGAAGAGAGCGCGCGACTGGGGGGGAAGAGAGCGC